>NW_010156413.1:23951-39660 GCF_000695765.1 Mesitornis unicolor
CAGGAGAGGTGACAGAGTTTGACAGAGGTGAGAGAGTTTGAGGAGGTGGCAGGATAGGTGACAGGGTTTGGCAGAGTTCAGTGGGAGCTACAGGAGAGGTGATAGAGTTTGACAGAGGTGACAGGGTTTGAGGGGGTGGCAGGGCAGGTGACAGGGTTTGCCAGAGGTCACAGTTTGGGAGGAGTTAGAGGACAGGTGGCAGGGTTTGATAGGAGTGACAGGGTTTGGCAGGTAGATAACAGGATGATTTCTGACAGATTGGGACATGGAGGGATGGCTGAGGATCGCTGGCTTCACCTGGCCCCAGTGAATCCACTGAATGGTGTTTTGCCTTGACTTTTTAATGATGTCAGATTCCTTTCTGCAGGAGGGAGTTAAGAGACAGCATACAGATAAAATACTTGGTTTGGCAGGTAAAAGAAAACCAGCTAGCAAGCAACACACTTAGTCTTTAGACTTTTTATTCTTCTTTTCAAGCACTGAAGATAAGATTATAATTGCCCTGGTGTAGCCAATAAATGTTTTCTTGTTTCCTATGAGGTACAATAACAGTGAAAACATTTATTTAAATGATTAATTGTTTAAGCTGTACATCAGTAACGTACTCTAAGAATATCAACCAGCTTTTTGAAAAGAATGTGATTAACCTTAATAAGTTTTTCTCTGAAGCTAAATTTAAAAATGTGTGGCAAGAGACAGTTAAAAAACATAACGAGGAGATTCAGCATAGCTAACGTTGATTTTTGTGTATCTGCATTGGTTTTGGAGTATTTTCTGCAAAGTTGAACTAAGTAGTCAGTCTAGATTTGCAGGTCCCTATTAAAGCATGGCTGCATTAGCCACTTAGTGTCTTCAAGAGAAAAAAATAAGTCTTAAGTTTGTATTAAGTTTTCAGATACAACGTTTTTTATGCACTACAGTATATGGTGACAATGCCTCCTTAAGGATGAATTACCAGAAAAGTTCACTTACCTAGTGGCCAAAATGTAGGAGTCGTAATAAATATGTATTTATCATGTAACTGAAGTGTGTGCCCTTGTATGACAAAGGACTGCTTGCCCATTCACATAACTCAGGCATCCAGCATAGAAGAGGGAACAGTCACACGGTAGGTGCACATGTAGCCCCCCAAAAGGCTCAGAAAGTCGATTTGACTCACCCCAGTGGAAGATAGGGTGCTGAGGAGGTGCTTGTGCAATTGGGGTCTCGATAAGAAAGGTGTGGCCTCTCAAGGCTGGTTAACTGGTCTATTGCATAAAAAATAGGTGCAGTGGAAAACGTGATAGCAGCCTTATGTTCCCTCTGATGCTGAGGACCCCAACCATTGCAGCAGGAGAGAAGCCCCTTGGCATTGATCCGCATGCTGCACAGATCCAGGCTGTGGCAAGGTTCACACTCGTGTTCTTCAGAGCTTTGGTAAAATTTCTTTTTGGAAGTAAACAACTATTCATTTCTGCAGCAAAGTAAAGGAATGTTACATGTAGATACGCTCAAGACAGGACAAAGAATGTGGATGATGTAATTGACTTGTTCATGTACTGACTCGGAGACGTGTACAGGCATCTCTGTTACAGTCAGGCAGCCAAGTTCATCCAGCAGTCACCGAGGTAAGGTGAAAACGCTGCATTCTCATGCGGAACGCGTTAAAGGCAGTTGTGGTGTGTGCTCAGGTTATGTAATGTCACTCATGCTGATAATACAGGCCTCTGCAATTAAAGCCTGTGGTTAAACTTTGCCCTGATACTGCTTCAAATCAGTGTCTCCTCATTACAGTGTCTTCTGCAGTGACCTGCTACAGGTGCCCTTGTTACACTGTGCTGACTTTAGAGGGTTTTTTAATGTGCTTCTACACTGGAAACTTGCTTCTTTCCTTGCTCAGATTTGTGCTGCACTTCAGATTATAGAGCCTTAATATTTTTACATCTCTAGAGTTTTTAATCAGAAAGCGTTTAATTTGCTGTGATTTGGTGATGTTCTGGTGCCAGACAACATTCTGTTGCAAAAAAGTTGTCTATATAGATTCAAGAGTTGTGGCTGTATGGTAAATCTTAATATGGCCTAGCTCCAGGCTGCTGCTGCCCCCTGCCCTCAGCCTCTCGTTTTGGCCAGATTATTTCTGTGGCCTCACAGTTTTAGACACGGGAATTTTCATTCAGATCAGATGCCGAACAGCTCAATGTGCAACTGTGAATTTCAGAGCCAGCGTGAGGAAGGCACAGTAAAAAGTAGTTGGGGAGACAAGGCAGGGTGGAACTAGCCTTTCCACCCTCTGCTTGGACTTGACTTTTGTTTCTAGTGGTATGTAATGATGGCTGGACTGCTACTAGAAATTAATTACAAGGGTTCTGCCTTGCTAACCACCTTTTTTGCAAAGCTAAGACAGTATCTCTATTTGTTGTGCATAATTAATCCGCTAAAATGATGTTTAAGATGTGCATTACACTACATGCTTATGTTCTCGTGATTAACCTTAGACTTAGTAATTTCTCTTTACGTGTACTGTAGCACTTGATACCATAAACAATTTCTACTTTTCATTGGTTACTAATCTTTTTTACACTACTTTATTAGTACTGCTGCAGAAATTTTATATATGAATATAACAATATTATTATTATACCAGTAAGAATAATACTTGAAACTAATAATTACACAACTTTTTAACAAATATGTCTAATTTTAGTGTATTGTTTCTTATGCTAATCAGGTGATGGCCTTCTATTTATGCTAGGCTGCACTTTAAGCTTCTTACTTATGCTAAACCTTAGCCTTATTGTTTAACTAGCAGAATGTCTATTAGTGTGTGGAGTAGTCCTTTTAATAAGGTCATTATTTTTAAGGTCTCCAAACCTAACAGAAAGTGCATTTATTAAGGTGTTTCTGCTACTTGATGGTACCTGCTGCTTGTCTGCTGCTTATTGGCATGCCTCCATGCCCCAGAAGAGAAATTAGCACTCCAAAGGTCACATGCACAAGAGCATCATATTGAAAATATTTAGAAACATTCTTTTAATTTTTTTTTCTCAAAATATATCTTATATTAGCTTCTGTTTACTGAAGTTATTGTTCCCAAGATGAGAAATGACCAGCTACACATGCAACCCTAGCCAATGCAGTCTTAAGGCCAGCATATTGAGGTATGCTTTATTTGTGGTTGGTTTACATAATTATGCTTGGTTGAAAATTGTCAGTGTAGGAGTTGCAGGGTCTGCCAAAAAGAGTGGGTGCCTGGCAGCGACTATGCTTGCTGGAGAGGTGGAGGAGGCAGCTGGGGCAGATAACAGCCTTAGCTGTCATACGTGTAGGAGACTGCTGTTACAAATCTCTTAGCGCCCTGGCAGGTGTTTTAAGTTGATTTGTTAATGCCCAGGCATGAGCTCAGAAAAGAGAGACTTTCTGCCATGAAAAATGAGACTCTCAGAGCACAGAAATGCAGCATTAGATGTAAAGTTGTGTTGATTAAGATGGTCGCTACATGATTAAGAAGCGTGCTGCACACGTAAGTTGTCACAAGACTATTATGGTTAGGTATATAATATATGTAGATATTAGATTTGATTGTTGCATGTGTTGTTAATAGGTAGCTCCTGTGTCACAGGTATCATTAACAGGTGACCAGCCCATTGCAGACTAATGCATTACCTGACCTGTCAGCATTTTGGAAAACTAAGGTCTTACAAAGGTAACAGAACATTTGCACATGGACACATCTGCATGAAAAAGAACTGAGGACAGAAGTAGAAAATCAGTTTTAAAACAGAGCTTCTTTTATGGTCTTACTATGAGTATGAATTATCCGGCCCTAAAGAATGCAGGAAGATGTATCTGTTTTGTTGTTTACCGTTAAACCTATTTTAGTATCTGTTCTTCTGGTTCATTTCTTCTGATGTGTCCCACTTTTAATATCTGTTCTTCTATTCTGTTTCATATGACATAACTTAGTATAAGCTGCACAGGATTCATGGTTTCTTTCATTAAGTTAGACTGGGATAAAATCTGTCTACCAGCTGAATGCATTATAGTCTTCACTTAAAACATCTTAGTTATTGCTGTGTGTATCTGGATCACATAAAAGTACAGAAGTCAACTACAGTAGAGAGAGTTACTATGCCATTACAGTAGCTGCTCTGAGTTTACTAGTGGGGTGAGTTAATGGAAAAAGGTTGATTGTACAAAAGCAAAATGTTTTGTAGGACAGTACTGTTTTCTTTGAAACTTTGGATAGGATTTTAGAAACAGAAGTTGGCCTAGGGAATCTAATTCAGATAGCTGTGATCAAGATAATAGAGCCTCCAATTCAAAGAACTCCTTCAGTTTATGGACTCATGTTAAGTTTCTATCAAGACAGTGAGGAGTCACCCTTTCTCCCCCAATTCAACTCCCTCCATTTTAGTTTGGCTGTAGTGTAATCCTTTTTAAAGTCTTGCTATTTCCTAGGTAACTGAGCATTACCTTTTCAGGTATCTCTGGATGTTGGTTAGCTTCAGTCTAGTATATGTTCCTCATGTACCTAGGGGCTTTGAGTTTTGATAATAAAATCTCCTTTCAGAGAGTTGCAATTCCTTCCTTAAGCACCACCAGTTGTCTGCTAGCATATTAACGATTGGTGATTACTCTGAAGGTCAGGATGCTCAGAAGCTATTCATAAACTCTTCCCGGAGTTGCTTGAGTGTTTCAGTAAACCTGTGATTGTAATTTAAAGTTGTAGATGTTGGAACATTAACATTTTATGTATCCTATGATACACTAAAATGCCTTAGGACTCTTAAAAAAATAGGATTGCATGATTAGTGTCCCCCTGTAGTACTCAATATTGCGTGAGTAAATACTCTTCTGTATATTTGACCTTGAAAAGCATTATTTCAAATGTTCCACTTGGGTACTGTTCCACATATATATGGATAATACTGATCTCTGGTTTATTTTTGCTTAAGCAAAGTTCTTCATGTTTTCTCCCCAAGAGCTCTGTTCCATCTGGAGTCTTAGCAACATATTCTTACTGAAATGATTCCTTGTTGTTGCGTTCACACTGACAAAATTCTGGGATTTCAGATCCCGTCTTAAAGCATCGCCCAACTTTCTGTGATATTAGTAGGCCTATTAATATTTGTTTCTGCTTAGTCCTTCCTTTTCAGATAAATACTTAAGCCCTGTGTGTCTTTGAGATTTGTTTGCAAGTTCTCATGCAGCAGTATCTCATGATGGAAACTCAAGTCAAGTTTCAGTACCTGGCAGAGGAAACAGATTGCATGGAGTAGGGAAATAATTTTGACTGTGAATACAAAAAAATGTCCAGGGAGCAGGATGTTTATGATATATGGAAAATGCAGCATATGTTGGCATTACTGTTATTGCAAAATCTCTAGCTCAGTGTATCTGATAACCTGTTTCCTTCAGGTTGATAAATCAGTCTGACAGATAAGAGCGTAGGGGCAAGAAGGCCTAAAATACTGCTATTAAAAAAAAGCAAACAATGGCAATACTGAGTCAAACCAATCAATGTCTCTGATTGTGTTAGGATTTCAACCAGCTGTGTGAGTACCTTCCTTATCCCAGAGCAGCTTAATTTCTTGAAGAACCATTGCTGTGAGGCTTTTTGAACACTTCATAAATATCGAAGTGGGTTCACTTTCCTCTATATATTATTTTCCATGTGTCCATGTATTTTGCCTGATCTGCATTATAAAACCACCAACTTGTTGATCTGTGATTTCCAGGACCCTACTAAGACAGAAGAATTTCTGCCTCAGGTGGCAATCCTCTGTGATCAGATCTAGTTTTAAGCACAGGGTTAAAAAAGTTGAGCACCGAGTTACATGGCATAGTTCATATTAAAAGAGTGCTATAAACTAGGCAGTGAACAAAACATTACATCTGAAAATATCTCCTTAATGTTTTTAACTGAGATGAAAAGAGATATCCCTCTCTGGAACTAACTGTGCCAGCTACAGATTTTACTTCCTACTGAGTGGAGGCTTAGCTGCTGGAAAGGCCTTTCTTAGGGCTTGTGAATATGCTACCAACAAACTCATTTTGTGAGCTGGGTTGGTTATTGCAGTGAATGAGGCTACAATTTTTGCCTAGAGTTGATTGGGGAGCACTTGCACAGAAGGATCAGCTGATTGACCCCAAAGGGCAGTAACTGAATTGGTGGTAGTGTGGAACAGCTGGAACTGACAAGGTTTGAAGGCAGCACAGCTGGATGTGGAAGATGACATCTTCTGGCTTGATTGTTCTAGTTTTAATATGTAATTCTTTTTCTTTGACTGTACTGTAACTTTCCTTTATTTCAGATGCCTTCGATGTCTGACAAAGAATCTTTCCAGATATGCTGCAGATATTAAGTCATTGCCACCCAACATAAAGGATAAATTGATTACATTAATGAGTAGGCAAGGGCAAATAACTGATTCAAACATCGGTGAGGTAAGAACCCGTTCAAAACTATTCTGTCTGTGATAGTTAATACACAAGGATGAACTAAACTAAAACTGTTTACATGAGACAACAGATAAATTCAGACCTGCTTACTCTGTCCATGTCTATATGGTTTTTTTCCTTAAACTTCATAATGTTAATAGTCCTTAGTAGTAGTAATAAAATTATGTTTGTAATGAAAAGTCAGGTAAAAACATTCTCCCTTCAGTGATAATTGACTTCTGTGTGATTAACTGACATATATTACCCCTTTTCAGTATGGGAAACTAGACTGTGTTGTAAACCAGTCTCTATTCCTGAATGTGTTATGTTTCAAGAAACTAGTGCATAATTTAGTAATGAAAAGATTTCAGGAACTCGTTAGGTTTCTGTTATGTTTTATTGACGTTATGCACATGATCGCTATATAAGTTATTTAAATCTGTATTCTTTGAAATACGATGATGCTAGGGCTAGAAGTTAATAGTTCCAAATTCTTTCATCCCTTTTGCTTACTGATGTGCGTTAGTGAAACCAGTTAATGACTTTTTTTTAGCTGTGAATTCAGGGGCATATCTATTTTGGTGTCTATCTACTGTTATCTTGTTTAGCCTCAAAGGGAGGTGTGAGAATTGAGGAAAGCTAAAGGTTGGCCTTGGTGAAATAGAAAATGAGTGACTCCCTGTTCATTCCTGCTTTGACCTGTGACTTGAAAGAGGGGAATAGTATCAGTTTCTCACAGTCGGAATAGTGAAGCCAAGACTGGAGGCAGAATCAGAAGTACAGTGGAAAATTTGTGAACAAAACAAATTATCTTTAGTATGCACCACTTTTTGATTGTACAAAATATCGCTGAGTAAAAAACAGAGTCTTATTCATTTATCTCATTTTGGGAAATCTGAGTTGACAAAATTTGGTTTAGGCTGTCTTTTCAAAGCATGCTAAGAGATGCATATAATTAAAACCATATGATTGTATGTGCAAATGCACAAAACCTATTAGGATATCTTTAGTCTGGAAAGAAACTAGAGAGTTTAAGTTTTAATCTTTCCTCTGGCTCTTTGCAACTTCTCATCTGTCTTTGTCTTCATTCAGCATTTTATTGGTGCATTCTCTTGGAGCCTGTTTTCTATCTGACACTGGGATATTCTGTTCTGCTTCTCTTTCTCATTCGTTTTTCCTCTCTCTGTTCCTACCATTTCCTGCAATTCTACCCTTAGCTGTCATCACTTTTCTTGGACATGTTATACCTTAGCCTTCTTTGCTAATATTTCTGGGTTTATCTCATTTGCATTAAAAAAAAATGGTAACCATGTCTTGGATTCTGAATTAGTGCTGTTTTTTCATACCATTTAGCTCTTCAGTTTTCCTGCTCTTTCATCTTGTAGATATTCTTGTTGCTTAGCATAGCAAAAATGGCTTCTGCTGTTTAGCTCTTCTTACGATTCCTTGCTCACGTCATGTGCAACAGAAGTATTCTAGATGGCACATTTGCAACATCTCAATTACTCTTCCATATGGATAAGGAATTTTTTCTTTGCTGCTGCTTCCCTCCTGCCCCTTTCTTTCGTAGTCTCCACAGTATTGTGGCTAGATCTATTCTCTTGCGATTTTCCAGGCTATGCTATGTAATTTGCTTTTATGCATGTCCTTTCTTTGGTGGTGTTTAAGCATTTTGCTTAAAGTTAAATTTCCTGCAGTTGAAATTCTGTTAACATGCACTGATGTATAACCTTCTATTTCATCTCTTACCTCCCTGTTCTTGCACAGATTTCTGTTATGCATTTTTTTCCTTACTCTGCTTTTTGCTTGGAGCAGCCTTCCATGACACACTTGCTAAACTCCTTATTTCAGCTCACTTTTACCATAGAGATCTACAAAGCCATTCAGCATGTGTCCACAGGATACAAGTCTGTACTTTACCTTCTTTACTCTGCATCCAAACAATCCTTACACTGTCTGAAATGTCATCATCTTTGAGGCAGATTAGATTTTAGTATATATATTCAGTGAATATGAGTCTGCTTATAATGATAGAAAGCAGACTTCTAACTAATACCTGAGCGTGTGTGTTGACGGAGTCGCAAACATGACGAGAAAAACTTATCTATGCAGCAGCAGATAAGCAGGCACTTCTTTATTTGTAGCACTGGGGAACACAGAGGGTGGTTCCTCTGATTGTGTTCCAAAGTCTATACATTTTTACAACTCATTTATACATCTTTAACAAAGCGATTTCACAAGATTATACAAGTATGCATAAAATGTCCACTTTTTAATTTGCCCTTTATCATGACTGGTTCCCCACTACCACAGTATCCTGTACAAGGTATTGATCTACTGTAAAGCCCACTTCCACCTAATTTCTTGGCATGCAGAAGCGAGAAAAGAAGAGTTATTACCTAACCCTTGCCTTATTACATCTATCTTATGTTTGGTATGTGCCTGGGAGACCATGGTACCAGGAGTCCAGCCTCTCCTCTTGGACCCGGAATACCATCAGCATTTTTACCACCCTAGAAGCTCCTCTTTTCTCTGGCACTCCCTGGTACATACCTTCTCTAAGCACTCATGCACATATGTTTTTAATTTTAACTTTGCAGTTTGCAGTTTAAGTGAATACCTACTTTAACCACTTTAATCAATAAAAATGTTTTCTCAACTACAACATGTGAAGGATCCCGTGCTGGGGAAGCTTAATACTCCAGCTACTTTAAGTAGGTAGCATTCTGATAGTACTGTTGCTTTTCATTTAGACTTCCTTGCATCTAATGCTTCTTTTTCTCCTAGGATTTCTCTTGTGAGTTCAAAACCAGCAGTTTGCTCACTTTTGTTGTGTCCTGGGCAATTTGGAATTGTGAAAGAAAGCTAGCAGCTGGGGAAAGCATCTTGAATAAATATTGATGGTCATTTTGGCTCTAAGCACATCTTCTCTGGGTTTGGGGTTTGGCTGTTTTAGTTCCTTAGATATGAGTTCAGAAATAGGAGTGAAATAAGATCTGAATGTTATCCTGTGAAAACGACTCAAAAATGTTTTGTGGGGTATGTCAGTGGTTTCGTGGTAAAAAGAGACATATTTGAGGCTTTTAGCATTTGGAGAGAAAAAGCTGTCAAAGCTGAGGGCTACCATTCATTTTGCAGAAAGGTTGCAATTATAATCGACTAGAAGTTTTGGGTGGTTTTGGATTTTTTTCAAAAGACTTATTTGTCTTTGTCTGTAAAGATTTTAGTATCTCATATATTTGCAAAACAGAAAAACAGTATTCCTTGTAAAATCTTTATTATTCCTGTTAGAGAGGTGAACCTGAGAAAGGAATAGGCCTTTAACAAATCTGTCAGCTATGCTTTCATCTTTGCTTGTGTATGGAAATTTATTGTATGCTTTTATCTGTGTGAGTTAAGGAAGGGAATGGTGAGTTGAAAGGAGTAATATGAGGTAATGTGAAAACCTGATCTTATGCTTGCTTGTTGGTCTGAAGGACAGCTCAGCAAAGGTGTAGATTATTTGCGCAAGAGGGGGCTAGAAACAGTATTTATTAAAAAGTACTGAGAATCCTTGAAAATTAAATTGGAGGTAAGATACATGGCTGTTGTTACTAAAATCTGAGGCTTTCCATTGCTTTGGGGCTAAATTTCATAAATGCCCTCATGGGGAAGATTTTACAACCTATGGTCCTGTGGGAGTGAAAGAGCCCCCATTTAATGGGGATTTGGTACCTCCTTGTAGTATGATAATGAGATTGCTTGTCTATGAGAAAAACTGTATGTGTGTGTAGGTGAGAAAAATACTCTGGGGCAAAATATCTTTCAAATCTTACCCTTATCTGTTCGGCAGATTGAAGTTTTCCTCACAGTCAGTATTTATTTATACTTCAGGAAGCACTTATTTACTGAGAGGGTGGCCAAATGCTGGAACAGGCTTTCTGGAGAGGTGGTTGATGCCCCAAGCCTGTCAGTGTTTAAGAGGCATTTAGCCAATGCCCTTAATAACATGCTTTAACTCTTGATCAGCCCTGAACTGGTAAGGCCATTGGACTAAATGATCATTGGAGGTCCCTTCTCACTGAAATAGTTCTGGTTCTGGTTCTGTTTCAGTTTGATTCTAGTCTAGTCCAGTCCAGTCCATTCCTTTTCTACCATTCTATTCTAACTTCTACCACGAAAGTCAGGCTAGTAAGTTTTAGGGTATTATCCTTGGCAAACGTATCTGTGCTGGCAGAAGCACTAGCATTACATATAAAGTAGGAGCGTATTGGCACTACTATTTAAACGTGGAAGTACTACATTAGATGTGATCACAGCAACTGAATCTTCGTGCTGTAGGACATGAACTGTTGTGGCAAATATATTTTCTTTAGAGTTTTTAGTTCCTAGGACTGGTAACCCCATCCTATAGTGAGTACTTTTTAGAAGTTCTCTGTGATGTCTAACGTTCCAAGTATTATAGATGAAAATGTGCATACTCTGTGACATAGCAGGGTTTTACTGAAATGGTAAGTTTCCTTTACAGGTATTGCACTCTGCTGTAGAGTTTCTAGACCTCCGAAACTGTGATATTTCAGATAGTGCATTATTGCAGCTTTATAACTGCAAGCAATTGAAAAGAATCGACTTAACTTCTTGGAAAGAAAACAGATTGGGAATCACTTCAGAAGGTATGTTATCTGTGTACAGATAACTGGGATCTTATTTCCATTTTATTTTTCTTGTTAGATTGCAGTAAATTGCAGAAAATACCTAGGGTGACTATTGCTTAAAAAAATCCCCAGTGTCACACCAATACTAATTAAAAGCCACTTCAGTGGTGTAAATTATAGGCCTGCAGCACTGATTATGTTTTGAGAGGGAGCTATCAGGTTGCTCTCTTGCTAGATTTCTGGTAAAACTATGCTTCGTTTGATCATGTTTTCCACTTCATCTTAATTATTCCTTCCTCAAAACTTGTTCCAGAGCTTTACCAGTAGCACTGGGGTTGAAGTTTCAGGCTTGCAATTTCCTAAATTACTTTTTTCCCATTTTTTAATTAAATGTGCTGGTAATCTATTAATTTGTCATTAATTAAATGTATTTAAATGTATTTTAAATAAGCTTATAACATCTTCTCTCACTTAAAAGACTTGACTTGCTTTAGGACTTTAGGATTTCAGGTTTTAATTTTAACCTCCTGTTTTAAGTTGTATCAGCAGCTGTTAGCTTAAAAGAATTAATCTTGCTGAGTTTTATTTCCCACAAGTTTTGTTTTAGCGTTTGATTACACTTACTCCTTTGCTCCATCATCAACTTATTGTTATTGAAAATTGAGGCAAAATGTTAATTTAGTATTGAGCTAATGTATACCATACTTCAGATCAGTCTTGGTTTATGTTTTCTTACCACTGCATAGTGGTAAGACTACACTTTTTACTTAAGTAATTGGTTAAACTTTCAAAAATAGATTTTATTAATTTTTATTCTCCAGAGGTGATGTAATTTTCTGTAGAGCTGGAACCATCACGTTTCCGTCATCCTTGAAATAAATGCCTTTCATGAATGGTGTCTGTACTTTGTGTACTTTTATTGACACTTCTGTACAAATATTTTGGTTATTTCTAACTGTCGGGGCTCTGAGGGCACCAACAGACCTTATTGGCTATGACCCATTCTACCTGCACCAGCTGTCCATAGACCTTCAGTCCTGACCTGAGCTGTGTTGTAGGTGTACCTGGTTTCTGTCCTGCTTCTGAACTGTTGTTTTCATTTTTTGAATTGACCTCGGACGTCACCTCTTACCTTGCTTTTTGCCTGATACTCACTGCAACGTCAGTGGGACCCTGCGCTATTGTCAGTCAGTTTTCAAGCCGTTGGCTTTTATTCATGCACTTAAGGTGATACCTCATGTATGTAATATCCTGAGGTATCCCTTCTCAGTGTGGAGCATAATGCAGCACTTAGAAACAAACCACAGAATTATTTCCTTGTACAGAATCTTGCTGGCATGGCATGAGATTGAAATTGGACAGTCAGTGACCAGGGACAGCATACTGGATTCAGCATGGTGATTATGTTAAAAAATGAATAATTCTTTCAATTGCTCTGTTTCTTTGACAGGTGTCATAGCGCTGGCCTTATCCTGCCCTTACTTGCGTGAAGTGTCTTTTAAAAGGTGCTCCAATATAACTGACAGCGGAGTCCTTGCTCTTGCGCTCAACTGCCAGTTCCTACAAATAGTGGACTTGGGCAGCTGTTCAGGCATCATGGATGCATCTCTGCAGGCACTAGGAAAAAACTGCAAATTTCTTCACGGTGTGGACTTTTCATCTACTCAGGTAACTATGGTGACAATTGGCAAATTGACGTTTGCTTTATAAGATTGTCATTATAACACTGGAAGAGGATCTTTTTAGCTCTACTGTTGACAGTATTTAGGACCACAGTTCACTTTCCTTTTCCTCCTCTTGAGGAAAAGTAAAGATACATTTTGCATCTTGGTAACCAGAAAAATACACATTTTGGGATTACAGCACGTATTGTGGACCAAAGGTAAACATTTATTAGAATCTACTTAATACTAGAATTTTTTTTTCCACTGTCTTTATTTAATGTAAACATTTTCTTCAAGTTGTAAAGTAATCCAAAATATTTTTTAAAGAAATATTTTTTAAAATAAAGTAGAATCTTGAACAGATGATTGTCTGATTTCAGTTAGTACAAATTGACCTGAATAGTAATAATACAGGATGTCAAACAACATAAGCCCTGAGTAGAAGGAAACACTCCATAATTTGTTCTAGTTCAAGAGTGAATGCTTTCTGAGTGGCTTGTCGGAGTCACGTTATGAAGTCAACACCGAAAGAATGACACTTAAAATGTCTGAAAGGGCAGGTAAGAGGATTTAACAACAGTTAGTATTTAGCAGGAGAAGGGAGAAGTCAGCTGCAACAATACTGTACCATACTTTACAGTTACAGTAAGATAATGAAGTGAGGGAAAGGATTTTTGCAGCAAGGGTAGTGTTCTGTTGACTGTGATGGCGAGTGATTATGTCAAATGAGTCAAGCACAGAGCATTCAGAATGAAGTGTCAGATCTGGAAAACAGTAGGTTCTTATTTTAGATGCTATTCTTACTTCTTTCAGTTTTTCCAGAAGTAGGGCATCGAAAGTAATTTTAATATTTTCTTTGGTAAATTTTATTTTTGTCACTTAACTCTATTTCTTCAAACTTATTTCATTACCTTTTTGTTTCCTTGCCTCTCTCATGTTATAAGAAATAGCTAAGTTTCCATGTATATGTTTTAAATTAGATTAAAGCTTCTTGAGTAACTAAATGTTTCCACCTTTTTTATTCCTTTCTGATAATAATATGGTGATGATACACTAAAATTCTGAATTTCATTTGGCGAAAAATAGACGGAAACATATGCTAGATATAAATGAAATTAGTTTAACATGAAGCAGAGAAACTGTGGATGGCTCATGCCTGCAGAGATTGCAAAGCCTAACCATATTCTTGTGTTTCAGTGCCAGAACGCATAGTAAAAATATCAAGTGGAACTGGCAAAGCTGTGTGAAAGAGTAAAACAGTGAAACATTGGAAGGAAATGAACAGGCAAAGAAACTGCAGAAATGCTTGCAGAAACAAGGAAGCAGATGTGAGCTAGACTACACAGGGATCAGATGCCTCAAGGTGATGTAGGCTTTTTAAAAATAGGCTCATCTGGTGTCTGCATAGATGAAGTACAATAAGTGGAAGGTATAGAAGTGTGAAATAACAAGAAATGGGGCAGGTGAGACAAGGGAAGGATTAAACTAAGAAGCTGTATCTCTGTGTCCCCTGTATGCACACACAGGCTGTGAGTGGAAGCTTGACCTGAAGACCTCTGCTACACTGGCCCAGGTCTGCATAAGAAACCTATTTATGTTTATTTATGAATATGCTTATGTTACCATTCTGAGGAAATAGGTTTTATAAACAAACCCTATACTTACTGTTCTGCTTAATGCCAGCAGTGTTAACAGGTAGAAACACAGACTCAAGAGTCCAAATTCCTGCACTAATTGAACAGTACATTTCCTCTTTAATGTTCATTGACTCAGTGTATGGCAAATAATTGTGGGAAGAATCTTGCCTGAAAGGGCTATGTAAACTGCAGCAGTTTTCTGTGTAGCATGTGGGACAGTTCAGTTCTCTGCAAAACGTGTCGGCAAAAGCAGGAGCATTGCAGGTTGGCGGTTTTGTCTGTCCAGACACTTCCTGTGTAGAACAGAGCTGGGTTGTTGATGCACTTTACTGTTGGTACTGTGCTGTGTCAGCCTTTGCTACGGATACATAGAGAGTTTGGTGACAACTGGTCAGAACTGGTTTCATGCTCTCCCGCTATCATAACCATCCGCTCACAACCATCACGACAGTGGTATTCAAGCAGTCTCTGCAATCTTCAGGCACCAGCCAGGCAGTCTGGTTCAGGTCTGTTTTGATGACATGGAGAATAAGGGGCACAAACTATCAAATGTTCAGCACTTCACTTGGCTTGGCCTTTGGTTAGTGACCATGTTTTGGATGTGCCATTTTATACCCTTTAGAAACTGACAGGTGATGACTGTCTCCATTCTGTCCCACCTATGGGAGTTATTAGACTTTATTAATTTACTGCCCTTTGTCTCCTGGTCTGGGTGTCCTGAGGAGCAAAAGGTGCTGTCATCTTGATGATGTGCATAGTATTGTCAGTACATAGTTTACTATGTACTGACAATACCTGCCATTCTCATAGGCCTTTGTGTGCCTCCCTGCTGGGACGTCTGTTCTCCATTCACTCTCATCTGACCCTTTCTGATATAGTTCTGTACAGCAGACTTGCAATAAATATTGCCAGAAGGCATTAAGACAATTTTGTGCAATTGAAGTAATCAACTGTTTAAACAGAAATGGAGCTTGTAGTCTCTAGATTCCAGCTGTCAAATTTGGCTGAGCCTTACTGTGTATATTTGATGACTGCTATTCTTGCCATCTTATATAAGCTCTACAAAAAAATCTGTGTGATGGATCTGCTGTGAAATTCAGCTCTTGAAGTGGAGAGAAAGTTTAATTCATTTGATTCCCAGAAGCAAACAAATAAATTTGACTTTCTTGCCTTCCTAAAGCAAGGGAAGTCTTTTGTCTCTCTCTCTTGCAGGTAATCATTGCTTCGTGGCTGTCTCTGGCCAATCACGTTGATAAACCTTTGGTGCGAATATATGACAGCTGCTGTAAGACTACTTATTTGAGGGATTTTTGTCTTATGTGACTGGTTTACAGAATCACAGAATCACAGAACG
>NW_010156414.1:0-704 GCF_000695765.1 Mesitornis unicolor
AGCCCTAAACCACGACAGGCCACCACAGCTCGTGTCATGCTCATGGGGACATGCTGGTTGACAGTTGGACTTGGTGATCTTGGAGGTCCCCTCCAACCTTAACGGTTTGATGCCTCTAGGATGATTTTTGAGGGTTTTTCTGGTGAATATATGGGCTGGCCCGGGGTGTGGATGGTGGTTGAGGTCGAAGGCTCTCACCTTGGCCGAAGCGGGCCATGCGGTACACCTCCTCAGCACCTCGGAAACCCAGCATCCGGCACACCACGTCCCCGTCCTTCTTGTCCCAGCCGTCGTCGCACACCGTGCCCCAGCGCCGGTCGTAGAACACTTCCACCCGTCCCTCGTGGGAGCCGGAGCCATTCACCAGCCGGATCATCCCCTCCTCGGCCACTGATGGGAAAAGAGAGAGAGGGAGATCAGAGAGGATGTTGGAATATTGTGTGCAGTTCTGGGCCCTCAGGTCCAGAAGGACAGGAACTGCTTGAAAGAGTCCAGCAGGGCCACAAAAATGAGGTGTGGATACAGCAGCCATGGGGGGACAGTGGCCTTGCCATGTTTCCTCACCATACAAGCGCTATCACTTGGAGAAGTGACCACTGTGGAGCATCTCGTGCTGAGGAGCAGCTGAGGGAGCTGGGGCTCTGGAGCTTGGAGCAGAGGAGACTGAGGGGTGCCCTCATTCCTGGGGATCCATTGGGAAAGGG
>NW_010156414.1:733-6752 GCF_000695765.1 Mesitornis unicolor
TCCAATGGCAGGACAAGGGGCAGTGGTCCCAAGCTGGAGCACAGGAGGTTCAAGCTGCAGAAAGCCCTGGCCGTGTTCCTGTGTGACTGCTCTGGTGATCCTGCTCTGGGGGGGTTGCACTGGGGGAGCTTTCCAGGTCCCTTCCAACTCCTCATATTCTGTGGTTCTGTGATTCTGTGACTTTGGGGAGGGACCCAGCAATGATCAGGCCTGGAGCCACCAAGGTGAGACCCAACGGAGACATCTGGGGCTTGTGATGAGAGGAGAGATCTGAGCAACCACACGGGAGGAGAGAGATGCCAGCGAAATGGGGCACAGGTTATTTATAAAATGGACCAGAAAGTGAATTTTGAGTGATTGGGAGAGACAGGAGCAGGGACCAAGTCCATGCTGCTTGGGTGGACCCAATGGACTTCATGCCTGAGGGGAAAGAGGAGGTTCACGTTGATCTGAAATGCCAAATTGGGGTGGGGGGATGTGGTTCAGCCCCCTCCCCACTGCGGCTTTACTGCCCAGCCTTCCTCCCCTCCATCACCACCAGTAGAGACCAGTATGGTCACCTTCCATACCGGGAGAAGCGCGGGGTGGTGGTGGTTTATCTGACAGAGAAATGACCAAGGAGCTCAGCAGCAAACCCAGACCACAACGGTTCTTCCTCAAAACCCCCAGCAAAAGGAACACGCCACAGATTTTGGGATGAGAAAGGGGTCAAATGGATAAAATCACTGTCAGGCAGCTGGGCTCGCTCTGTGACTCACCACGGGCTGGGACAGCAGCCATGGGTGGAGCTGGGCTCCCCCAAGCAAGGTTGTGTTGCAACTACTCAGAGATTTTAATTTAAAGCCATTTTCCCCCAAACCAGGTTGGTGTTTGTTGGTTTTGTGGGTTTTTTTTTTTACCCTATCAAAACATACATTCCCATTGGAAATGCTCCAGGACTTTATGTCTCAAATGTGGAGATAAATGCGGTGTGGATTGCTGCATTTCCAGGCAAAGCCATCCTCCTTGGTGACCACCAATGCATCCTCCATGCTGGTCCCAAAAGATGGGATCAGGGGGCTGCTTCCAAAACCATCCCAACCACCAAAGTCCCAGCAAGGTTAAAGGGAACAGAACCTCCTCATCTGCTGTGATTTTTGCTGGTAAATGAACCATGGCAACGTCTCAAGCAATGAACCTCAAAGATGGGACCATTGCAGGACTTGGGTAAAACTTGATCTGCTTTAACTTTGTGGTGATGGGATGTCATAAAACCATCAAATCATTAAGGTTGGAAGAGACCTCTGAGATCATCCAGTCCAACCTCAACCCAACCCCACCATGGCCACTAAACCATGTCCTCAAGGGCCACATCCACATGGATTTTGGACCCCTCCAGGGATGAGGACTTCACCACTTCATGGGGAGCCGTGTTTGGGTGAGATCTTTTTAGGCTCCTTGGCCAACGAAGCTGGTGACCATGAGGTTGGCCAAGGTGGATGGAGCAGAGTCCCAGCTTGCCCCAGTCTCTCGGGGCTGGGAGGTGCAGGGTTAATGGGACATTCAGAGACCAGAGCAGTGTTTGGGTTCTGCAGTGGGTTTTGGCACTGCCACTTGGCTGGGACCTGCACAAAAGTTGTGGTTTTTCTCATGTTCCAGGCTCTGGGTTTTCCCTGGATCGCTCCCAGTGGGAACGGGGCCACCTCTTCCCATGACCTCCAGAAAGCACAAGTTCTTGCTTGGCCGATCTCCCCCATCCAGGACCTGCTCGGGGTCAGGCTCAAGGAGGCGCCTGGAAACCCTGAGTGTGTTTTCCTGGATCCGGGCAGAGCATCTGGATCACGGAGGAGCCAGGAAACATCTCGTGCTGTCCCTGAGCCATCTCAGTGATGTTGTCCATAGCCCTGCCATGGACCTGGGGGGCTGGCATCACATCTCAACCGGCCAGGGCTTTGGGTGTCTCCACACAAGGACACTCCACAACCTCTCTGGGCAGCCTGGGCCATGCTCCATAACCCTCACACTCACAGACTTTGGCCTCATCTGCAGCTTCAACCTCCTGTGCTCCAGCTTGGGACCATTGCCCCTTGGCCTGCCATTGGACATCAAGGAGCACAGCCTGGCTCCTTCCTCCTGACACTGCCCTTTCCAAATGGATCCCCAGGAATGAGGGCACCCCTCAGTCTCCTCTGCTCCAAGCTCAAGAGCCCCAGCTCCCTCAGCCGCTCCTCAGCAGGAGATGCTCCACTCCCTCCAGCATCTTTGTGGCCCTGCTGGACTCTTTCAAGCAGTTCCTGTCCTTCTTGACCTGAGGGCCCAGAATTGGACACAAGATTGCAGCTGTGGTCTGAGGACCAGCTCCACCCCAAACCAATTGCTCATCCTGTCCATGACCATCTCCGTATCCATCTCCATATCTCCAACCCAAGCCAGTGACTCATCCTGTCCAGGACCATCCCCATATCTCCAACCCAGGACCATCTCCTTATCTCTACCCCAAACCAATTGCTCATCCTGCCCAGGACCATCCCCATATCTCCACCCCAAGCCAGTCACTCACCCCAGACTCCTCTTTCCTCCCCCACTGAGCCTGTCCTCACCCCAGCTCTTTGTGGCTGCTCATCAGAGCCTGTGCATGCTGGAAGATGATGACTGCTTTCCCCGAGGAGAGGAAGGGATGTGCAATCAGGGCACAGATCCAGCCATGACCAGGACGCTCCCATTAATGAGCAGGGTGAGGGCTGCTAATAAAGCCACAGAGCTCAGCTGCGTGAGCCCTGGCCACCACCCTTCCACTTAGCCTCTGACAAGCATCACTTAGAAAGCTCATAAAACCTAATAAATCCCAGAAGTCACCTCCCAAACCAGTGTCAGCTGCTTGTAATGGTCCCATAACCCAGCCCAGCCCGGGGCTGTTTTGATGCTCACAAGGCCTGGGGACCCTAAAAAGCTGCAGCTGAAAGTGGGGCTGTGTTAGGGCCCTTACCCTGAGGAGGTGGTGGGAGATGCGGTGGGACCAAAGCGCGTCATCCACCCCATTATGCTCAGAAGGATGCACAGAGCATCCCCACCGAAGTGGACTTGCCCCAACCATCTCAGAGCACCTCCCTGACCTCTTCCCTCTCCAGAACATCCAATAAACCCCAAAAGCATCACCCTGTGAGTGTGCTTGGCTGCAGCGATGACCTCCAAACCCCTCGACCTCCGCTCCAAAACCAGCAAAACAAGCAAGGAAAAGCTCAAGAGGAGAAATAACTCCTGGTGGCTAAGAAAACAAGGGCCTGATGCTTTGCAGCAGGGCTGAGCTGTCATCTCACCTCCCCAGTAATGGAGACCACACGCCCCCAGTTCCCTGGGCTCCCCACTGCCCTCTCCCACTGCCCTTGCTCCGCTCCAGTCCCTTTGGGTTGGGAATATGGGTGGGGACATCAAGTTTTCAGGGGGCAGATGTTGGGGCAGAAGGGATGTCTCTAAGGAGGGATGTCCCCAAGGAGGCAGAAGGGATGTCCCCAAGGAGGGATGTCCCCAAGCAGAGACGTCCCCAAGGAGGCAGGGCAGATGTCCCCAGGGAGGCAGAAGGGATCTTTCTAAGGAGGGATGTCCCCAGGGAAGGATGTCCCTAAGAAGAGATGTCCCTGGGGTGACAGGAGTGATGTCCCCAAGCAGACATGTCCCCAAGGAGGCAGAAGGAATGTCTGTAAGGACGGATGTCCCCAGAGAAGGATGTCCCTGGGGCCTCAGGAGACATGTCCCCAGGGAGGCAGGACGGTTGTCCCCAAGGAAGGTTGGTCCCAAGGAGACATGTCCCCAGTGAGGGATGTGCCCAAGGAAGGATGTCCTTGGGACTGCAGGAAAGATGTCCCTAGGAAGGCAAGAGGGATGTCCCCAGGGTGGGATGTCCCCAGGGAGGCAGGAGGGAAGTCCCCAAGAACAGATGTCCCCAAGGAAGAAACATGGATGTCCCCAAGGACAGATGGCCCCAAGGAAGGATGTCCCTAGGGTGGCAGGAGGGATCTCCCAAGCTTAGAGGAAGCCATCAGCACCTCCAGGGGTCTCAGGGAGACAGGACCCAGCCTCAGGCTCATTCCCTGGCATCTCTTGGCTTGCCAGCCCAGGTGGCCAATGCTGGCCATTGGTGGGCATGTGCTGGGCCTGTCCCCAGAGGAAACCCCAAAGCAACAGCAGCCACGGTCACAGCACCAACATGGCTCAAGTGTCTCCATCCAAACGGGCATTTCCATCTTTTAGCCCTGGAAAACCACTTTTTTGGGCCAATCCTGGGCGACGGATGGAAGAGATGTGTCCTCCAGCTCCAACTTTTCCAGGCAGGAAAACCCAAGCACAGGGCTCAGCAGTGACCATTTCTCCCACAAGCTCCTAACCCCACCAAACGCCACCCAAACCATGCCCGGAGCTTACCCGTGCCACCGCCTCGGTCTCCCTTCTCTCCCTTTGGGCCTCGGTCACCTGGGAAAAGAAAGAGCACATCAGATTTTTACTGGATATCCCACTCTTGCGTGCTGGTAGCTCTTGAAGAGCTCTGCCAGCTTGGGGAAACTGAGGCACGAAGCAGCAAATGACTTGTTGGCCCCTCTCCTGACCCCCCGGGCATTGATCCCTCAAACCATCCCACTCCAAACAGCCAAGCCCTGGCTGCAGGGGCAGCAGCAGAGAGGAAACCAAACCTTGAATTTGGAGCTGAAAACCCTTATTTGAGGCTAAAACTGTTTCATTTTGCATGGTTTTCCAATCAGCACAGCTTTGCAGAACCAAACCCCATATCCATCGAGAGGCAACAATGCTGGGGGGTTGCAGAACAGCTGGGTAAACAGCCTGCCTCCCCAAAAAGCCCTTTTCCATAGAAAAATATCGAGGTCAGTAATTATCCATGTCATGGCTTGGCTCTCCCCACGGCTCATGAGCGTGGGCTGCCTCCGCCTGCATCCCTGAACCTCCCCATGCTCTGGCTTCACTCCTGGAAGGCAACAGCTGTGGGGTTTTTTTTTGTGGTGTGCATCACTAAAAACCCCGTTCTGGGTTTTGGTGATCCTGGCTTTTGCTGGTGAGGGGCTGCTCCGACCAGCGATGCTTTGGGCGATCCCCAACCCTACGGCACGGCCCCACTCTTCAACATATAGAAATGATCAAATTAGGTTGGAAAAGGCCTCGAAGACCAACCATATCCTCCTCTTTCATCTCTGTGTGAGGACAGCAAACAATGCACACAACACACACACAAGCTCAGAAAGTCCGTCTAAAATACAACCTCAAGCAAAAAAATAAAGAAAGAAAAGCGTGCAGGAAATTCTTGCCCTTTAACTTGGAGGCTCTGGGAAGGCGCGATGGGTCCCCTGGGCAGCCGCAGCTGTGTCGGATAGAGGAAAGCTGCCTCCAGCCTGATGGGAACCAGATGACAGCGGATCCCCCCCCACCCTGAGCCGCGGGACAGCGGCCAGAGATGCTGCTCGCAGGCACGTGATGCTGTGGGGATGGCGGAGCCGCCCGTGCTCTCCACCACCTTCCTTCTCCAGCCCAGAGGAAAGGGCATTGGGAAGCGAGTTACGGCTTTGTTTTGTCCCCAGAAATTTGGCTCTGCTGAAGCAAAAGTGATTTCTCTGCAGGGTCCAGGCTGCTTCCTTGTCCTGGTCTGAGCTCAACAGAACTCATTTTCTATTCAGTGATTTCACTTTCCAGCTCAGGCTCTTCTCAGGGGCTGAACTTGCTCAAACCAGCAGCATGGTTTTCCAGACAGTGTGCACTGCTACGAGTGATCATCACAAGGCCACTGTCTCACCATGGGGGCCGTGTCTGTGCCGATTTGGGGGGAACAGACCCAAACCTGCCCAACCAGGGATTGCATCCCACACACGCCACACTCAGTGCAAAGCCCAGGGATCCCCAGGGTCTCCACCCTTCCACCTTGGACCCTTCCTTCCCTCTCCACCCCTGCAATGGCCCAAGGCCCAGCAGCCCCTGCTGCTTCAACTGCCTCTGATCCTGAGCCCTGTGTTCCTGCATCAGCTCCCACTGCTGCTGGGGC
>NW_010156414.1:6966-13954 GCF_000695765.1 Mesitornis unicolor
CTAGAAAGCGTCTGGGAAGGTTTTAGTGGCCAGCCCAGCCCTAAACCACAACAATCCGATAGGGCATCATATAGGAATCATTGGGTTGGAAAAGACATTTATGATCACCGAGTCCAACCATAACCTGTCCACCACTAACCCATGGCCCTAAGGATGATGGCGAGGGGTGAAGGTGGAGCTGTGCTGGGCAGAAAAGTGGTGGACTTACTCCTGGAGTAAATAACTCAACATTGTCAGTCTCCTTAGAGAGATGACAGCAATGGGGGCAAGTTGGGGACTTCAGAGATGCTGCAGAGGAAGCAAATACTCTAATGATGGGAGTCCTCAACCATCAGAAGTGGTTAGAAACCCTTCAGAACAAGACTAAGGCAAAAAAACCTTCAGCACCAATTCATAGCATTATAGAATGGTTTTTGTTGGAAAATACCATTAAGATCACCAAGTCCAACAACTGAAGCTGTAATGGACCACTGTGGGAGGAACAGAGAGGTGGAAGATACCCCATCCCTAGAGACATTCAAGGTCGGGTTGGAAGGGGCTCTGAGCAACCTGATCTGGTTGAAGCTGTCCCTGCCCATGGGCTATTTAGAAGAAAAAAGCACTTTATGGCCAATGCCAATAGATTCACAAGGGTGCTTGAAAACACATCCCATCCCTTATCCTTCCCCATCCACCTTGGCTTCTCCCATGCAGTCCCAATGCATTTCCTTGCTCTCCTAGAAGGTTTTTCTCCTTCTTTTCTCTTTTTCCCTGTGATGGTTTAGGGCTGGACTGGGCTGGCCACTAATTCCTGGACAGATGCTCTCTATTAACCCCTCTCCCCTCCCCAGAAGGAAAGAGAAAAGCAAATAACGGGAAAAGTCCCAGTGCAGCCCCAGCAGCAGTGGGAGCTGATGCAGGAACACAGGGCTCAGGATCAGAGGGAGCCGAAGCAGCAGAGTCTGCTGGGCCTTGGGCCATTGCAGGGGTGGAGAGGGAAGGAAGGGTCCAAGGTGGAAGGGTGGAGACCCTGGGGATCCCTGGGCTTTGCACTGAGTGTGGCGTGTGTGGGATGCAATCCCTGGTTGGGCAGGGTTGGGTCTGTTCCCCCCAAATCGGCACAGACACGGCCCCCATGGTGAGACAGTGGCCTTGTGATGATCACTCGTAGTAGTGCACACTGTCTGGAAAACCATGCTGCTGGTTTGAGCAAGTTCAGGCCCTGAGAAGAGACTGAGCTGGAAAGTGAAATTGCTGAATAGAAAATCAGTTTTGTTTAGCTCAAACCGGGACACTCCTTCTTCCCATTTCTTCCCATCTCTCTCCAATAAGCAGAGAGGACATCACCTTGGGTGGCACAGCTTGCTGGTCCAGCCCAGCTCCCTGAGGTGTCATGGATGAAGAGCATCCCAAATTGGGGACAAAACCCCTGTGAGATGGAAAGGAGAGAGCCTTGGGGCTGGGACAGAGCCCATGGGCTCAGGATTGCCCCTTGGTGGCATCACCACTGGTCCTACCAGGTCCCTCCTGGTACCTTCACCCAATGGGTGTCAAGGTCCTGCTTGGCCATTTCCCATTGCAGGTGAATCAGTGCGGCTCAGTCTGGTTTTTTTGGGCTGTGCACCCAATTTTGGCACAGATACCATGATGAGTGACCCTTGGCTGTTCTCATGGCTTGGTCCCCACTGACATCTTGCTCCGGGCATCACCTCTGCTCCCAAAGTCAGGGACATCGCTGGAGGAAGGTGGAAAGAGCTCTGGGTCCGCAGGACAAGGTGGACCACCATGGTCTTGGAGCAAGCCCCAGGAGAATCTGCCAAACCCCATCTTCACAGGCAGAAACATGCCAAAATCCTCCTCCTTGCCTGCACGTGGTGGAAGGGGACTCTCTAATTGCCCTAAATTAATCCATAAATTAGCAATCCCTACCTTGGCTCATTTTACTGCTGTTTCCTTCCAAACGTGTTCCCTGCACGATGTTCTCCATGGAAGAGTGAAGACGACCAATGCATACTCACTTTCCAGGGTAATTTTCCCCATTTGGAAATAAGGAAAATAATACTCCACTGGGGTAATTCTGAGGGGAAAATGCATCCTGGATAGGAAAATACCAACAAGGGAAAATACTCAAGGTTCTGCTGTGGAGAAAAGTTGTCCCTTGAGGAGGTCAAGCCATCTCGCAGAGCTGGTCTGGGATTTTTGGTGAGGCTCATCTACCCCAGGACAAGTTGCATTTCCTAGGGAACTGATAGGTCTCCTGTGCTCAGAAGAAAGTAATTTGGGATGTGTAAGACTGGTGTTGCTGAAAAAACATGCCTTTACTTAAAGCCTGGGCTTGGACCGCTGCCTGGCTCGGTGTCTGTTTCCTATAAATTTCAGAAAATCCCATAAACCGGAGAAATTCAGCGCTTGCTGCCAGCGTGGTTTGTTATTTGTTAAAGAGGTTGGATGAAAACCCTTTATCTGAGCACCCATAACCTTCATGAGGTGGGAAATGGGGCTGTAGTTTGGGGTTTTCTTTGTAGGGGCCACATCCAACCCCTGGAGGTGACCAAGGGGAGGTGGAGAAAGGGAGCTCTGTGCTGGTGGGACATGGGGGTCCTGGTGGCTTTGCTGCCATGGAGTCATCCTCACACCAAACCAGGGGCACCTGAAGAAATGGATGAAGAAAGGGTGCAGCTGGTGGAGCCTTGGACACAGCTCAACGTTCTTCAAGCCAAGAGGCCTCCTCAGATACAGGGATTGCTCTACATCAGTGAAATGATCACAGCGAGAAGCAACACATGGCAAAGATCTGTCGATCCTCTGGCACATCATCCAACCCATCACCTCCCAAAACCTAGAACAGAAGTGCTTCATCTCCCTGGGCAAGGGGGCTTGAGGCGTGAACCAGCTTTGGGGAATGGCCACCAAGCTTGAGGTGGTTGATGCTCTGCTGTAGTGGCATGGCCATGGCTCTACCCTGGAGACGGGCTGTGCTGGGGTGGTCTCCATCATCTCCTGGGCTGATAAGCACTGGAGAATCACAGAATCACCAATGGTTTGGGTAGGAAGGGACCTCAAACCCCCCCAGTCCAACCCCCATGGGCAGGGACACCTTCACTAGCCCAGGCTGCTCCAAGCCCCGGCCAACCTGGCCTTGGACACTGCCAGGCAGGGGGCACCCACAGCTTCTCTGGGCAGCCTGGGTCAGGGCCTCACCACCTCACAGCCAGGAATTTCTTCCCAATGTCTCATCTAAATCTTCAAGGGCTTCCTCCAGGGAGGGAAAGGCTTAATCCTCAGTGTTGTGACTCCAGAGAGCTCCTTGCTGGAGCTGTGATGCCCACCATGGGGTCTGTTAACACATCTCAGCACTGACCTAGCACCGCAGCCACAAACATCTCAGTCTTAGGGGTGGAAAAGTGATGCCAGAGCCCATCACCCTCCTCCCTCCAGAAGGGACAGAATCACAGAGTCATTAAGGCTGGAAAAGCCCTCTCACATCATCCAGTCCAACCATCAACCCAACCCCACCACGGCCACTAAACCATAGCCCCAAGTGCCACATCCACACGGTTTTTGAACCCCTCCAGGGATGGGGACTCCACCACTGCCCTGGGCAGTCCCTTCCAGTGCTCTTTCAGTAAAGAAATTTTTTCCTAATATCCAACCTAACTCTCTCCTGGCACAACTTGAGGCCATTTCCTCTTGTCCTTTCATCAGTTACATGAAGAAGAGACCCACATCCACCTCTCTATGCCCTCCTTTCAGGTAATATAGAGGGCGATACACATCCCCAGGGAATGCTTTGCAGTACAAATCTGGCATCAGGGCTTGGTCCTCTATTGAAGCCTCTTTCAACTGGCCCAAGCTCTTTGGGATAATCAGCTTGCCTAATGAGTCCTTGGCAGGGGTCGGTGAGAAAAGCCCACGTTCCTCTGCTCCGGGGAAGGAAAGGAAACCACAGTCCCGGAGCGCGTCGTGGTTTTGATTGGCAGAGCCTCGGCGTTGGATGTGCTGCCAGGAACATCTCGGCGCCAATGTCTCCACTGTGTTAACACCCGTCCCTGCAGTACTCAGGGGTGGGAGGCAGCCAGGGGTTGGGTTGACCTCCCGCAGCATCAGGACAGGGCTTTGCACCCCACGGCTCGGATAAAGCCCTGCACCACCACATCACAATACTGCAAACCTCCAAAAACCTGAGAGATAGCGCTGGAAAAGGAGCATGAAATGCCATTTTCTTGATTCTTGCAGGATGTAGGGCTTGCTACCCCACTGGTATCCTCTGCCTTGGTGGGAGGATGGAGACTTGTCCCTGTCACATCAGCCCAGAAACCCTGGGCTCCCAGTTAGATGGGATAGGGCGATGGAAATAGCACCCAGCAACAGTCAAGACTATGCACCACTACATAAATGTCATGTAGAGCAAACTCCTGCAGCTAACAGGCCCCAGGACATCAGCTTATGCCCAAACTGGGGTGACTGGGAGAGCAGTAGGATGAACAGAGCCATTGGGTCAATAGGGGGGTGGTCACAGCAGCAATGGCTCAAGGAGTGGAGAGGCACTAATCCTGCAGGGGACCTCCTTGGGATGCTCCAACACTACAGAAGGAGGCCACCAGCAGCATCTCATCTCCTCCATCTCCTTTCTACCTGGACCTGAAGCTTCCTAGGGCTGCACTGGGAGGCACTGGGGTATCCCTAGGAAAGGTCCTCCACAAAGTGGAGCACAGGGAAGATGTGCTCCTGCCCCTAGACTACGAGGGGCTTTGTGGTGGCATGCAAGATACAGGAGATGGCCACCGCTGCGGCTATCGTACATGAAAGATGGGCCACCAGACGTGATATGGGGGTCTTACCCCAACCCCTGGCCACATCCCAGGCCAACATCACCCACAAGCATGAGATGAGGAGAGTGAACAGCTTTGGTCTCCTTCGGCTCTGCCCAGGGAGGTGCTGCCTCCTTGGGCTGGGCTCTTCCTGCCTGCCCTGCCCACAAGGCATTTTGGGGCAGAAAGAACATATTTTGGGATGATCCATCCTGTTTTAGGTTGCACCACGGAGCATCTTTTAAAAAGGTCTCCTGGGAGGGATCTGTCCTGCTAAATAGGTGTGTGGCCACTTCCTACACCCACAGCTTCCCCTGCTCTCAGCCGGGGTGTGGTGAGGTGCCGCAAAACCACAGCAGGCCAGAAAAGGCCACCAGAAAACAAAGACAAGACTTTTCCTAAAACCAAGCCGGAGCCAAGGATGAGAGAGCAGCCCAGCAGGTCCTCACGGGGCTCTGAAGAGCTGGTTTCATGGAATCATCAGATCATGAAGGTGGGAAAAACCCTCTAAGATCATCCAGTCCAACATCAACCCAACCCCACCATGGCCACTAAACCATGTCCCCAAGTGCCACATTGAACACCTCCAAGGATGGGGACTCCACCACTGCCTTGGGCAAAGTTTGCTGCCCAAGAAGCCCAGCCAGACCCCACGATCCACCCAGGAATGTGCATCCTTACCTTTGAAACCCCTCATCCCCACTGGACCTGGAGGGCCAAGGTCTCCTTGGTCCCCTTTCAAGCCACGGGGTCCTGGTGGTCCTCTCTCCCCTGGCAGCCCTGGATGTGAGGACAAAGAGGCAAAATGACCTTGTTGCAGCAGAGCTTTACAAAAATCAGATGTACATGCACACACACACATGTCCCGCTTCCTCTGAGTTGAGTAACCACCAGGAAACACCTTGAAGTCCAGCCCATCCTCTCTTTCTGTAGCTACAGGGTGGATTTAACCCAGAAATGGGCTGGTGCTGATGCAGCTTTGAGCATCTTAGGGCTTGGATTAAGGTAACTGAGCTCTAAACCTGGAGACTAAGGAGGATGAGCAAGGAGCCAGGTGGAGCAGAGACCCCAAGGTTACATGGTTTGCCCAAGACATGATGTACCCAGCATGAGCACCCATGTATGTTGACCAGGTGAGTCTGCTGTTTACTGGATTAACTCCCCCCTATCTGAGTACCCCTGACATTTGGGAGGTGGGAATTGGGGGCTGTAGTTTGGAAGCTTGGGCTCACCTCATAGGGGACACGTCCAAGCCCTAGAGGTAACCTCCATCCAGCAAGGGGAGGTGAAGGGAAAGACCCCTGTGATGGTGATGGGCTCTGGTGGGACCTGGAGGTGGTCCCATCAGATTGACCCATCCCAAGCCTGATCCTGGGCTGGATCTGAAGCTCCTGGAGGAGAAGCCCTTTAGATGGAGCTCAACAGGACCCAAACTCAGCCCCTGTTTGTGCCAAGGGAGCCCTGAATTCCCTTGGCCTGTCACCTCTCCTGGGCTGGGCTTTTTCAAACTTAGTCCATATTTTCCTCTGGTTTAAGAGCAAAAAAAGCAGCTGCCAGGAGGAATTTAAGCCCCAGCTGCAATGGACATGGTTTGGGACTTAACTCATTCCATGCTGTGTCCAGCCATCGCCTTGCTTGGGATGGTCCCATAGGACCTGGCTATGGATTTGGGTAGAAGAGTTGGGGCAGAGGCAGGATGTGCAAAAAAAGGGGGTTTATCAGGAATGCTTGGCTGCACCTGAACCAGATCTTCTCACACCCCAAGGGCTGGTGCTGTGACCACATCCAGAAAAGCACCAGAGAAAATGAGACAGAAAAAGACCTAAAAATAGTGGGTATTTTCAGCAACTCTTCCTTGAAGGTGAACCCTCCAGCATATTTTTGTTTTTCTGTTTAAACATGCATGAAAAAAAAAAGGAAAGGAAAGAAGCCAGACAATATATTTCTGATGCTTGTTACACCCAAGAAAAACAGCCATGAATCTGTCAACGCACAAAAATATAACTGAGGGGAAACGAGGCCGGAGAAAAGGGCTTTTAGAGAATGATCGGGTTTCCAAGTTGGCTCTGCTGCCTGCCAGGGGAAAGGGGGCACCAAAATAGGAGGTTTTAAGCCCAGGTTGAGCAGCTCAGATGTGCTGAATCCCTCCTGATCACAGAATCACAGAATCCCAGAATATTGGGAGCTGGAAGGGACCT
>NW_010156415.1:0-13312 GCF_000695765.1 Mesitornis unicolor
CCTACCCCCCGCTTCCCCGTCCCTAGCAGTGGCACCGCCCCTGCCGTTACCCCAGCAACGGGGCCGTGTCCCCCCCACATCACCGGAGCTGTCCACCTGGCAGTGCCGCATCGCCTTGTCCCGCCCTAGACCTTGGGGGAGCTTAGGTCTGAGCGGTGTCCAACCTCCGGTGTCCGCCTGGGTGTGGGATGCGTGGTGGTTTGGGGGACCGGCGCTGGGTGCCCCGGTGCACAGGAGGGCACAGCGAGGGGTGAGGGTCACCCGCTCCAGCAGATTCGCCGACTGTTCCTGGCTCCCACGGCACTGTGGTCCCGTGTCGGCTGGGGGCTGCTGCCTGACTGGGAGGGGCTGAGAAGTGGGGGCGTATGGGGGGGGCTCCAGGGCTGCGCTGGGGGCTCGGTTCACAGCTGATCTTCTGAGCCATCACTTGGGCTGGAAGCCCAGGGATTGAAAACATCCTAATTTTCTAAACTAGGGCAAGGTTAGAATTTTAGGTTTGAGGTTTTCAGGGTGACCAGGAACCTTGTGTTGTTATTTTGCCGGTGTTGGCAGTGGCACGTGGGTTGAGCAGAGGAGAGTTACTCGCTCGAGTAACAAGGTAGGGTGTGGTATCTTCTGAGCCATCACTTGGGCTGGAAGCCCAGGGATTGAAAACATCCTAATTTTCTAAACTAGGGCAAGGTTAGAATTTTAGGTTTGAGGTTTTCAGGGTGACCAGGAACCTTGTGTTGTTATTTTGCCGGTGTTGGCAGTGGCACGTGGGTTGAGCAGAGGAGAGTTACTCGCTCGAGTAACAAGGTAGGGTGTGGTGTGACTGGCTGCTTATGGTGGATCAGTGCATCAATCAAACTTGTGTGTGTTTTGTCTTTTCTCCAAATACAGATAACTATCTTCTGAGCAAACGTAACATTTGAACAACTGAATTGTCAAGGAAATACGACTTGCTGTCCAATATTTGGATAGTGCACTGAGAAATTAGTAGGTTGTATTAAAAACAAAACACAAAACTAACAACAACAATTTGGGGTTTATACGCTTCTAAGAAATAAGTGTGTCTGATTAACTATTGTACGTGACTGTCATGGAATACTTCTTCTTCCTGCTTCTTTTTGTGTGTGTGCAGGTGCTAGGTTTTTATTCTAAACGTGGTTCATCTTAACAGAGCAGTTTTCTAGTAGCCTCTAAATGGAATCATTAATGCATTGTGCTTTTCAGCCATTCAGCTTTGCGTGGTGTCTGCATTAATTACCATTTTTATCCTACAGCTCCGTTACTCTGGTTTGGCCACGTTCACTGACCGTGTAAAATTAGATATAGGAGTTCTGGAGCGTGCTGTTTGCCAGGTCCTTGAAGGCTCAGGAAACTGGGTTAGTGTGAGGGGAAGAATAGTGGGTGTCTGATTCTTCGCTTCCTGGGATGATCGTTAGTGGTATTTTTAAAGAACCTTTAAGTCTAGGTTGTTCCTCTGCATTGAGGCCAGACAAGCAATAGCTTTATATGGCAAAATTTACTGTTTTCATAGCTTGGGTGAAATGAGTTTTGTAGGTTCTTGTTTCTTCCATGGGTGGGATGTTTCTTTTTGAGTACCCTATTGCAGCGGCATGAATTCAGCCTGGGATGGGGCACGGCTGCCCTGGGACCCTCGCTGCTGGGGACCGGGTCTAGAGCAGCATCACAGCTGTGGGTAAGGGCCTTCATTCCCCAGGGTCATCAGACCTGAAGTGCTTCCATGCTACTAAACATTTAAAGTTTGTCCACTGATGAGTGATAGTGCTTGTCACTTATTCCAGGCTTTATAATTCTGTGTCTTGCTTTTGGTTTTGCTTTAAAAATGGCTATGTTGTCCTGTGCACCGTATCGTAATCTCCATTTCTTTGTGAATAAAAACATGAGGAAGTTTCTTTTAACACATTGTCAATGTAGAGAGTGAGGGTGCAATTCTGTGTCAGGCCAGTAAGTTTCTATAAATCATCTTGACCTTTACTTTCTTATCCTGAGGGCTTACCTCTCTGCTCGTAGTTGCTCATTGCAATTATCCCTGTTGAGGTTACTAATCACATGACTGAAAACATACCTGAAAACTGCTGTTTCTTCATTTGCTGCTTCTATCTGATTTTAAAGGGTTGCCCCTGCAATTTGTATGTTAGACTTGTTTAAGGTGGAGTAAAGTTGATTGAGTTGTTAGCAGGGTTAATAACTGGTTGTGACTTTCTCGAGCAGAAATGAGTTCAGAAAGTCTCAAATTAATCCAAGACTTCCATTTAGAGAGCAACCTATAGCTGCAATCAAGCGCTAGGGAGTTAATAGGTAACGTACACATTTGAGCACAAGCTGCAGTAATAGGAATTTACAGATGTAAGGCTGCCCACAAATTACAGCCTGCAAGTCGATGGCTTATCGAGCACATACTGAGTAACTGTGACTCCGATGGGAGCCTCAAAAGATCTCGAATGCTGCCATACCCTACGTTCCAGGGTATGGTGGATCGTCTCGTGGGCGTTTCTCCTTACCAGTAATGTTTGCTTGGGTGGGAGAAGATGGTGTTAGAAGCCTGCTGAGGGTTTTCTCAGCAGCTGGAAGGATGTGAGCTGCCACCGTATCTGTTTGTGATGTAGGACATCACCTCGGGACACTTCTGATGCCAAATGATCACTGCTGGCAGTGGGGTAGGAGGTGTGCTGTGGCACAGCCGTTTGTCCACGTCACTTCTCAGTGCTCCTGTCCTGGGGGTGGGGGGGAACCCATACTTTAGTTATGTCTCCCACGTGGCAAGCAGAGTGAGACTGCCTCCTCTGCCCATTCCTGTTTGTGAAGACTTTTGAGACTTTTCAACATTTTGGACAGGCAAAAATGTAATTTCCATCTCTAGGGTTACACATACATATTACCTTGTTTCCAGTAGCCTTTGAATGACCATTCATTTTCCACGGGTGTGTAATAGCGGGTGTTCAACTTCCTCAGCTGTTCTACCTCTTGTCTAGGATCCCATCTTGATGAGTCTCACCTAGAAAACAATGTGTGCAGGAGTTGTTGTTACAGACTCCTCCTGACTCCCAGTGGGGCAAAATTCTTCGCAGTAATAGGTTTCGCATGTGGCCCAGTACCTTCGCAGTATCCTTGGGACAGCATTGTTCAGAGGAAGCCTTGCCTGTGTTTGAATAGCACTCAGGGTGCCAGGAGGAAGAGTGGAGGAAAAGGAAACGGGGGAGCTGCTGGTTTGTCTCGCATTCACATCAGATGACAGGAAGTGGAAATTGAGGTTGGCTGTGGTGATCTACACAGCGCGGTGGGGCCACATCTGTGCAAATGACTTCCCAGCTCTGGACAGCCCAGGTCATTGCTGTAGGGAAGCTTTTTACATTTTCTCACCTTTCAGGGCTTCAGTTTTTCCATGACAGATCTTTCTTCAGTGTTGAAGTCCTCTTGGCTTGGAGAATTACTTGTCATGTTACTGTTAATGCCCTCGCTATATTAACAAATAACAAATCACAATCACAGTCAGAAACTTTTCCTTATACAGAACTTCAGTTCTGAGCTGTTCCATGGAGAGTAGGGGACCTGCAGTTGTAAAAAATTGCACGTGTGGTTGGAAAACAGCATTTGCATCATCTAAGATGTAAAGATTCTAAATAAAATAGATTACATAGTCTGCTTCTAGACTCTTAATGAAGTTCTTTGCTGCTAAGAAAGTATTATTTGAATGCAGAGATTCTCAGAAAAGCAAACCACAAAGTGTATTCCTTTTAGCAGTGCAGCTGCAGAGGTTTTGTTGCTGCTAAACAGAAGGCAGTGGGAACCATCGCTGCCCTTCCACGGCCTCTGTAAGTGCCAACAGGGGAACAGCAATCCGGTGGTAAGGACTTATTTCCATACTGCTGAAATTGCAAGTGCTTTTTGCAGCAATGTGTTTACAGAAACAAACCTGAGGTGCGTTTACTTGTTTTGGAGGCTTAGAAAGCTCAACATGTGGGCTTTTATATACATCACATGTCTCCAAAGTCAGTGTTTGTACTTGTGCATCTGTGACTGCTTGTTGGTAGCTTGAGGTGCGGTGGTGAAACTTGGCTACTGTGTAAGCTGCTCCTTTTTCCCCCCCTGCTCTTGCTTTTCTGTCTCCTTTGCCTTCTGGGCAGAGGCTGAGAGTTTGTAGGCCTCTTGGAAAACCACAGTGCTTCATAGGTATTCCAGAGGATGTAGGAAGCCTCCCATGATCAATTACAATGTGTTTATTCCCCTGGGAGATCGCTTGGCCCTTCTGCGCTGCTTGTCTGAACACTTGCTGCACCTTCACCTCTTTAGAAGTGCACATCCGGAGTGTCCACCGTGACCATCCTGTGAGATGAGTCACGTTCCTGGAACTTTCTTGCCTGGCTTCTGGAGCTTAACAAAGGGCTAAAGCCCTTTTCAAACATCCTATCGGGCTTTATTAGGAAAAATATTGTCTGCCCTTCCTGTTCGGAGTGTCCCTAAAGGTGCCTGGTGCATTTGACTGTCTTGGACCACCACTGACCATTCATGGCCGGACACATGAGGTTTTGTCCAGTGCCTTCACGTGCACGTTGCGTTATCCTGGTTGGCTTTCAGAGCGCTGAGCGTTATCTTGCTAGCGGAAAATTTGGCTTAGACTACATGATTTGCTAACAAATGCTGTAGGAGAAGATAAGTCCTGACAAAGACGCCCTTATTAAACCCTTAGACAATTCTTAAACGCTAGAGATGGAGTCAGGTGGTGAAATAGGTGTCATTTTCCTTCTAGGTCAGCTGGTGGTGTTAAACACTTTGATCCAAGCAACCAAAAAAATGCTGCAGAGAACTTTCAGGATTAGATGTGGCCTGTCCAACAAATGTGCTCCTTATTTTAAATTGCTCAGCACACTGAATGCTAAGCAGACAGATTTACTCCGGCTTTCCTCGCTTTTATTGGAAACAGCACACTCCCCACTGGATGGCAGGAGGATAATTGGCTAAATAAGTGTCTGACTTTTATGTGCATGTTGCTGAAAAGCTGTCTGAGCCAGAAGCACTGGCAGATCTGGCCTGGATGATACCGAGGTCTGTCTGGTGCCGTTTGTTTGGTGGTTTTTTTTTGGCTGGTCTGCTGTCAATTCCTGCTTGCAGTTTATTCTGCTTTTTCTTATGTCTTCCTGCTTCCCCAGCTCTGCCAGATGAGTGGCAGAGCAGCCGCGTTTCTGTATGATGGGGGAGCATGATGTTTCTGCTTGAAAGTAGGTATGATGGAGAGAGGTAGGAGGCAAAGCCGTCCTCGAGTCCTAGCAAAGCATTGCATAATTGCCCAGAAGCCAACTATTAATAGATTTTCTGTGTGCCCTTCAGCTGGCACCACTGGGGGGAAAGCTTTGAGCCTTGGGGTTTTGGAGCAGTCGCTGAAGATGCAGCTCTGAGCTGTGGATGCTGAGGCATTGCTGTACAGAGCACCCACCCCTGTCGGTATTTGGAAACACGTGTGGCACAACTGGACTGCTTACGTTACTGAGTGTGAATCGTGTGTGTGTCAGGGGGGTCCTCTCTGCTTCCATACTTTGAAAGTGGTGAAAGGTGTCATGAATGTCTTCTCTCCCCTTCAGGTACCACCTTCTCAAACTCCTTCAGAAGTTTGGCAAAGTAAAGCAATTTGACTTTCTCTTTCACAAGTCTGGTGCTCTGGAAGGGCAGCCGAGGGGTTATTGTTTTGTGAACTTTGAAACCAAACAGGTATGTTACTTTTATCTAAATTTCTGATTGAAATTATTGGCTTCTTTCCCCATCTTTTTCTTTTTTTCTATGTTAAAGATAAAACGGGGAGGGATGGACTAAATACCTTGTCTACACAAACTGTGACAGCCGCTCTGTGACTAGTCCTGGAAGTAGCAATAGTGATTTCCTTTCTCCTCTGCTCTCCTTTCCTGAATCCTGCTTTCTAATGCTAACTGGAAAGGGCCAGTTCTTTGGTCCACTTTTGTAGTGCATTAATTCTAGAAAATTATAGCCAGGTGGAATGGCATTGCAATATCTATGTTCAACTGCTGTGAATCAAGCTTTATGGGAGTGTCCCAAAACAGATTCCACTGAGCCCAGAACAGGACCAGGTGGGTAATGTCCCAGTGCACTTGAGCAGGATCTGGAATAAGCATAGGCAGGTGTTAGTGAGACACATGCAATCACTGTAATGAGTCACAGTATTTTGTAGAGAAACGCCTGTGGCATAAACCTCCCTCAGAATGCTGTTCCAGTAGCCTTTCTGTTTGGTATTTTCAAAATTCCTGATTGTTTTCCCCATTCTCTCACCCAAAATAAATGAAAGAATAAACTGATGAGGCTGATTAAAGTCTGGTTACTCAAATGTTGGAGTCTTCCAAAGAAATTCCTGGATTGGGATACAATGGGATAAGATTTCTTTGCTGTCAGTTAGCTGTACTTACAGAAGACTGATTAACAAAGAAAAAAGGCTCTTTACATCTCTGTTGGTTTTGACTAAGGACTCAGTTTGTTTATTGAACTGTCTTCCTGTGCAGGAAGCAGAGAAGGCGATCCAGTGTCTCAATGGGAAGCTGGCCCTTTCCAAGAAACTGGTGGTGCGGTGGGCACATGCACAAGTCAAGGTAAGCTGCTGCTTGTGATTAAGAATTGCTTTTAATTTGCAAAATTGAAAAACTTTAATATTAAGGAACAATCATTATCAAAGCTTTCTTAGCCTGGCAAGATAATTTGTCTGTTCTAGGAAATAGCTCATAGAAATGGTCTGAACAATCTGCCACTGCTCTCATCTACCTAAACCATGCTGCGTTAGCTGTGAGTGAGAATAGGCCATTTATGATGGTCTTTGTAAGGGAGCTTCTGATCAGAGTGGTGTGAACAGATTTCTTCCATACATGTCCACATTTTAACTTTTCCCAAAATCAGTGAATCATTGGCCGAAAGTCTGATGGTTCACTTTGTGGTTTTGCTCCCTTTTTGGATAGGAGATGCATGGAAATTCCTGATTCCCAAGTACTTTGTTGCTTTGTTCTACTTCTGAAAGCACTTATGTGGCAGCAGCTCTAATTACTTCTGACTTTAAAGCAACACATTTCACGTCTAAACTAAATATCCTTTTATTACTTGCTCTGTCACATAAAACATCAAGTTTTTAATATTAACTTGGGCAGTACCTTCAGAAACATCTTTGTTTTGTTTGTTTTTTAATTCTTGTCTTGTTTCTCCTGCAGTTATTTACTCTGTTGTTTGATAAAGCGATTTATTTTGAGTAACTTCCTTTGCAGATAAATGGATTTGGGGGGAGGTGCTTTTTGCTGTTTTTCTTTGGGTTGTAGCATGTGCCAATTATCCTACAAGCAGCTTTCAACCTTTTCTCTTATCAAATACACCAGTGCATCTGTTTTGGATGCTGCAAAAAACAAAACCAGGTATCTTTATTAAAGGAGACCACATTGTTTTAATTATTGACTTCAGGCTCTCATCACATCTAAGCTTCTGCGAATCCAGTCTCCATCTTCTTCAGCTCTGCGGCTGCTGGAGCACCACGTGCTTCCGGATGCCTGAGGAATGATCAGGCCATAAAAGGGGATTCGGGCAGAAGAGCGACCGTCTGCTCAGCTGGGAGTTCAGTGGGGTGGCTCAGAGCTTGGCTGGCCGGGGTATGGCGAGGAGCACGCATAAATCATCAGTTTGCTTCACATGGCATTTTCCAATCTGTGAATGGAAAGATTTAACAATACTAAACTTTGGCTTCTTATAACAAGTGTTTATTTTAGACACTACTTAGCACAGTGCTGGTATTTTTAAGATGAGTGGCCAAGGCTTAGCAGACACTCGGTTTGAGCAGCTCTGCTGAAAAACAAACCTGACTTTGTGCCAAGCGGAGCACTGTGAACAGTTGAGGAGGCCCGTTGCCCACAGACATGACAGACTCACAGGCTGCTTTCTGCAGAAAGGAGGTGGTTCCTAACTGATCTTTTTATATATCTCTTTTTTTTTTTTCTCCTTCCAGCACTGCCCAATTCTGGGCAGTTGTGTGCTTGGGTTACCTTCAGACTCTGACAATGTCTGTATAAAGACCATAGCAGTACAGTTAAAATAGTTACCTTAAAATTTACCATCTTTGCTTCATTGACTTACATAGAGGGGAACAAGAAGCGGCAAGATTTCAGGATCCATAGTACAATGCGTGTAAGTGTTCAGTATCAGAGTCTACGTTCCGTGTTGGTACTAAACAAATATTGTGGTTGGGATTTGTTTCAGTGTTTGGCCACCAAAATAATTCCTAGGAGAAGCTTCACAAAATCACAGGTGATGTTAACCCAACTTTAAAGTGTACCTAGGGGCAAATGTTTCTTTGTTTCTAATTCCACCTACTTCAATCCTTGGTCTCTTGTTCACAGAGATATGATCACAATAAAAATGAGAAGATCCTTCCAATCAGTCTGGAGCCGTCTTCCAGCACCGAGCCGCCCCAGTCTAACCTAAGGTAGGAGATGGGGGGCTGCCAGGTGATCAGACTGCAGGAGTGGCAGGAAATGAAATTATTTGATTTCAGTAAGCTCTAGAGTTGTTCACATTACCTTTGTGCTCAGAATCTACCATGGCAGAAAAGCTGTTATTAGAAGGGCAGCATGCTGCACAGTAACTCATTTGGTGTGGGACACTTCAGACTTGAAGTTCGTTTTCTAACGTGTGAAGCTCCCAGGGCAGTAGGAAGAAGAGGCAAGGAGGGAAATTGGGAATGTGTAACAGAATGTGCTTGCACTTTTTCATATGAATTTCAGTGAGAGGTTTTGTACGTATTTGATTAAGCAAAATGCTTATGAGCAAGGATTTCTATGGTAGTAGTGAAAGATTAAAACAAAATCAGAGGTAGTATTTTTTTTCTTTGCCACTCTTAAGGCTGGTACGTCTTCTCTGAGGGATGTGGTTAAATTCTCCCACCCTTGTGCTTACCTAAAGCATGTGGTGCTGCTTTGCCAATTCACAGTTTGGTTGAAAAGATACATGTTTTTTTTTCCTCTGTGTTCTGCTAGTGGAGTCCTGTAAGGAACCAGGACTGGGGATAATGAATTTGCCTCCAGATAAAATGAGCTTGGAGTTCAGAAGTAACATGCTAGGAAGTAATGAGCAGAGAGACTTGAGTCATGCAGATTGTAAGCTGTGTTAGTGGCACAAAGGAGTGGTTTTAGTGAGGATGGATGCTGCAAAGAGCCACAGTGGAGAAGGGAACATTCCTCCGTCCATCCCCAATGGAGAATAGAGAATAACGAAAGTCCTAGGAATTTGGGGTGTAACCTGGGATAGCCTCTCCCTTTGGGATAAACCCTGCTAACGCTGAAATAATGTTTCTTCCTGACCTAATTGGAGCCTGGGGTTTTCCCATCCCGAGCGGTCTTGTTGCAGGGAGGAAGTCTGGCTTTCATTGCTTCTGCTGTTCCCAGCAGCCTGGTCTGAGCTGCGCTCTGCTGCACATGCTCAGAGCTCTCTAAATGAGATCATTTGGTATGAAGTAGGAAGCCTTGTTGTGTACTTGTGCTCAGTATCCTCAAGAAAGTGCTGAGTAGGTGCAAAGACCGTTATTTTGTGATGCTGTGATGGATCTTGGAGGACCTTTCCTAAGCAAATCCATGCTGAGGATTGAAATGAAATAGCGTGGGCTTTAAGCAGCAGATTCCTGCCTCCCAACTTCACGCTGCTCGTGAATGCAGTGACGGGGGATTAGCCCCTCCTCGTGTGACTAAGTATTCACATGTCAACAAAATCTCTGAATTGCTGTAGCCTGATCCCATGCTAAGATCAAGCTATAAATTTCTCTTCTGCTTTTCCTCTTTCCAGTGTCAGTGCAAAAATTAAGGCCATTGAAGCCAAGCTGAAAATGATGGCAGAAAATCCAGATGCCGAATATGCAGCAGCGCCGGTTTATTCTTACTTCAAACCACCGGATAAGAAAAGGACTACTCCTTACTCCAGAGCTGCCTGGAAATCTAGAAGATGATGCTTGTGAATGGATAATGGTAGCAAGAAACACTGCTTTGTATACCTGGAGTCCTCCGATGCTTTTGTAGAGTGAAAGGACGCTGCCACCTGAGCACAACGCCGCTCTGCATGGCATGGTGTTTGGTAACGCCTCGGGTGTCTGCAGAATACTCCTCACTGCCAGTGCAGCTTTGCAGCTGAATGCTGTTCAGGAAAGCAGGTTCCCTTCAGAGCCTCTGATGAGCACACAGACAGCCTCTTGTTAGTGTGCTTTCATTAGCAGGATTAGAAACAGTCACCGGTGTATGGACTGAAGCACATCCAAAAATACTCCATTTAACTGATTACTTTTTAAAGTATTTTGTAACAAAAAGTATTCCAATTCATGTTTTTAATGGAGGGGAAGCACTTGGTTTTGATTAACATTCTGTAGTTACCGTGGAAAACCTTTACATCTCAATAAAACTAATTTAAAATAGATTTTGCAACACCTTAAGTAACTGTGCGTGCAATATTTTATATGCACCAAAGCAAATTTATTTTGCATATTGATTTGCAAACTTTAAGGTATGATTTTGTGATATGGTAACCTTAAGTCATGACACAGCACAGGTATTTTCAGTGTCATTTAGGCTGTAGGTGTGTGCCTCCATGTAGGGATTTACACACCGTGGAGGTCTGCACTGTGCTGTAAGCTTCAGAGTACAGCGGTGGTGTATCTGCTCTTTGCATTGGTAATCTTTCAGTGGTAGCTGTTTGTAAACCAGATGTGACAGAGTGAGAGTAGCACTGCAGCCCCCAGACACCTGTCAAGCACAAGATCTCGGTGTTTGCCCACCAGCCAGCCCAGCTTCTGGTTTTGGTGTGAAGTCATGCTGGGCTGTGCTGAGGATCACCTGCACCAGGTGCTTGATTTGCAAGCCTGTTGGATGGCATTTTCACTTAAACCAGTTGATCTGCAGCACATTCTCTGCAAGCTAGAAATCCGAGCATGAAATACCATGGCAGTGTTTTCTTCTTGGTACATGCGGTGCTGTGACCGCCTGCGCCAGGGGGATGTTGGAGAATGCATGCACTTGGGTCCAGGAGGCTCTGGTCTGATTTTGCTGGTGTCTGCTCTCTCCAGTCCTTTCAGTGGTGAATCTTCACCTCATTGGTCACTCCTGAGCTGCTTCCCCAAGCTGGCTAACAGTGGTCCCAAACAAGAGATAGAAAATTACTTTTAAACAGCCCCTGGTTTCTGCACGCAGGTGTTGCTCGCTGGTGTAGCAAAGTGAGGTTTGTATTCCTGCGGCAGTGCACCTACCTCCAAACTGAGCTTCCCGCTTCTGAACCGAGCGCCCGGGATGGAGCTGTGCATGTGTGTGATGGATGGATTGGTAAAAGCAATTGTTCAAAAGTAGGTCTTGTGCTGTTAAATATTTGCTTTCTAGTTTTTGGGTACCTGAGGAAAGAGAAAAGTAGTATCACTGGGAGTTTGTACCCCTATGAATGTCAATAACACCCGTTTGCATTCCTCTGTGAACAGCCTGTGTTTTGTTCTTGCGTGGTCTAATGTTTGTAGTCCTCTGGGTTGGTATCTGTGTTATTTAGAACAGCAATCAATTACATTTCTATTAGGAATTTTTAAAATGCCTAGATTCAAATCGGGTGTGTGGTGGTGGTCCCATCAGAAATACACTTTGATATTTATTTGTATTTAAATACAATTTGTTGAAATTCTTACGGCTCTAAATAAACATTGAAAATGCATGTTTTCCTCCAGGAGAGCGAGGGTGGCAAGCAGGAAGTGAGGGTGGTAAATGCTTGGCATCAGCCGGAATCCACTGATACAGATCTCGGTACAATAGCATCAGTGTTGGGGTTTTTTTTTCATTATTTTTATTTGCACTACCGCAGTCGCTCACAAAAGTCCCTTGTGTGTTGGCTGGCCAGACCCAGACCTGGGGGAGCTTTGTTGCAGGTTGGTGTTGGTCATTCTTTCCCAGGAATGCTATGGCTTTCCAAAGGCCCCAGGCCTTGGAGACTTCCTAACCCTGGAGCTGGGAGAAGGTAAATGCTCAGTAATGGCTTTTCATGGGCGTCAGTTTTGGGCTTTGCTCATTGACCGTCAAATGGGTTTGAAGAGCACTGAGAAGCATGGCATTGCGTTGGAGGAGGATGCGGCTGGCTCTGAAGCTGTAAGTATGGAGGTTGGCAGGCCGGTGGTGGGGAGGAGAGCTGGGCTTGGCACCAAGGTCCCCTGAGGAGGCACCATGGGGCTGTTTGTTACCCCTGGCACGTGGTCCTGTCCCCTCAGGGGTTTCTTTGCTCCCTGTATTTCAAGCAAATCCCTGGTGTGAGGTGGGCTACCAAGGACGATGTTCATTGTGCCCACAGTGTGGGTTTTTCCTCAGTATTTCAATAATGTTCCTGCCCCTGCTGATGTTCCCTGACTCGGGACAGGCAGGAAATCATCCCTTCACCCACAGGAACACTGACCATGGCCAATGCCAAATCTCAGGATTCTGGCTGAGTGGCTGGTTGATGTGCGGCTTCCTTGTCGCTGCCTTGTATGAGCTCCAGGGGTGGTGGAGGTAAGGAAGGAGGTGAAGTTGGTGCTAACACCCAGTGACTCCGCTGCTTTATGTTTCCTGAGCACTGCCCAGGCCGTGTTCCTGGAGCAGGCAGCCAGGTAATTCATGGTTTGGAGCTCTACCTCCTCTTGGCAGGCAGCGACGGCTGGAGAGTGGCTGCCCCCTGGCCAGGATTTGATCCCAAGGCTGGGGAAAGGCAGAGGCTGGGTTGGAGGCACCTCGCTCCTGAGCCTGTTCTGACTTTGCAGGGCCCAGGATGCATGGTCTGTGATCACTAAGGAAAGTGCGTTGTGGTGTACAAGCCCTGCATTACCCTCCACTGCAAACGAGACCTGCGTTGCCCTGTTCTGACTGGCACTGCGTAGGGGGCAGATGGCTTTCATGGCCGTGTCTGTGAAAAATCCTACATTTTTTTTTCTGAAGCAGTTGTGGTATATTCAGACCCTTTCTCAGTCTCACTGACTGCTCCACCGCACTTGTCTGAGTCTCCTGTCACTGCAGAGAGGAGGACGGTGGGGAGGGCGAGCTGGCGTGCCTTTGGGCTGAGTTTCCTGGGGGTTTCTTGCAACCTCAATGTTTAAGCCTAATGTCTTGTATTTATTCTAAAATGGCTTTCATCTGATTTCCCTCTCGGTTAACAATTTAGCTGTCACTATCAATAACGACGAGGATCCATCCCCGGCCGACATCAGCTCACGTTACCGTCCTGCAATTACCCGGCGGTGGGACCGCTGCCGGGGCGTTATCGGGTTACCGATGCGGCCCGGGCAGGGCGGGAG
>NW_010156416.1:0-29474 GCF_000695765.1 Mesitornis unicolor
GAGCCCCGGCCAAGGCTGCCCGGGCCGGTGCGGCCCATCCAGCTCCCCTGGCCGCCTCTGGGGTCTCGCTGGGCCGCGCAGGGACCTGTCCTTGCCCTCCCCTGACCCAGCTCCTTCCTGCTTCCTTCAGCCGCTCTTTGGCTTCGTGTGGGAAGCAGGAGATGCAGCAGGCCCAGCGCTCGACGAACGTGCCTGACTATCGGCATTAATTCTTTCCTCACAGATCCAAGGAGGACAAAAGATCAGATTTTTTTATCTTTATTCTCTCCCCAGCTACAAGAGAGGAATTTTTGCCAAAGTGATAATTACTATTTCTGGTGAAGGCTTTTCATTTGGAGGCGTCTTTGAAGAGCGCGGACTAAATTACTTCATTAATGAGACATTTTCTGGCAGCACTACTTGTTGGTTCAAGTGTTGTAAACACAGTGAACTGGTCCAGACATGGAGCCAAGCAGTGGCCCCCAAGCCCTCTCCCTGCAGCACGTGGACTCCGCAGGGAGCAGGCATCACACGGCCGAAGCCACCATCGCGCTACGTGGCATTGCCCGTGACACCCTGGTGCTGCACTTGCTGGGCTGCCTGTGGCAGCCTCTCGGGGCGGTTTGGCTGAGTGCACTTGCTGGGCTGCCTGTGGCAGCCTCTCGGGTCGTTTTGCCTGAGGAAATAATGCCATGTCTGCAGCAAACGGTTACGCTGCAGAGATGCTGGAGCGTGGATGCCTCATTCCTCCTCGGAGCGGTGGCAGTGGTTCCAGGCTTCTCTGTAATGCTTCTTTGGCCCTTAACCGACTGCTTTTTGTTTATTACTCCCATTTGCCAATTCTGTTTGGTGAATAAATTGTAGATTTTGTTCAGGGCTTTCCATCCAAGTGCAGCATAGTTAGAAAAAACTGTAATGTAAGCTGGCACCTTGCTCAGCAGGTCTGTCCCAGGTGTGTGCTAGCCATGGCTCTTGCCTCTACTGCCAAAAGCAAAGCAGCTTTTTGGAGCAGCAGCTGCCACTTTCTGTGTATTGGCCTGGCTTCCAGCATGGTGGGTCTTTGACTGGTCCCCCCAGATGCTAAAACACTAGAATCACTCATTAATGGTCAAAGTGTTAGCACGGTAATGAGAATCTGATGGCAGTCACCCCTACCAGCAGAACCAGAGAAAGTGGTTTGACTCCCCCTGCCCATAATGAGTTGTTTTTAAAACAACACATAAATAACAGAAGTAACCAACTTGGAAATCCACAGTGCCAACCTTGTAGCAAATGCTTTGCTGCAGCTATGGGGTTTGGCTGTGACAGACGGATTATTGGCCTTGCCAGCCATAATCACACTCTGTGTGTGCTACCAGTGCATGAGCCGCATGTTTCTGGAGATGAGCACGAGCTACAAAGCTTGATTCAGGACTTCAAGTATGGCTGGATTTGGATGTCTTGGTTTTGAGATCTGAGTCTGGCTCATTACGGAGACAAGTCTGTTGACAATGGTTTGACATGGTGGGTTCATTTCCAAACTTTATTGGAGTTCACAGTCTGGGTTTATTGGGATCCTTCTTGGATTACTTTGCTGATGATTAATACTCTCCGTTTTCTTAGAATAACCAGATAGAAGAAATCTTTCCAGAAGAGCTTGCTCGTCTTTACAGACTGGAAACTCTCAATTTGCAAAACAACAGGCTGACTTCAAAAGGTAAGTTGGCAGAGCCACGAAGTGGACAGAGCTGGTGCCTCCACAACACCAGCACATGCAGTGGGACCAGTGACGGCTGATAAGGAAAGCCACGGGGTGATGGATTGACCTGGCTGGAGTGGTTAGCTGTAAGCCTCGCTCCTTTGGCCATCACACAGGTCATGGAGGCGCTTTATCATCCGAAACATAATACTCAGTGTGTAAGAATGCAGCCTCACTGAACCAGTGGAGAGGACCTGGCAGCAGCGCTGTGTACTGTGGTGTGAGATCTCATCCAGGAAACTCCCTGCAGTCCCACAGGCACATCAATGCAATGCACTTGAGAACCAGAAATGTCTGCATGCTGAATGATTTCCTTCTGACCTTGTTTCTTAATCAACTTGTTTAGTTCAGTCTAGTCACTCAGTTAGGGCAGTTTAGTGCAGTTTAGCCCTTGTCACATTGAATATAAATAATATATGTTACAAATAAGGCAACTTCTACCCTTCTTCTGAAACCATTTTGATCTTTTTGTAGGCAGGTTTTGCTTGCTAAGTCGTGCGCTTATTAGAGAAACTTGACAAGGGGTTAGTAAAGAAAGCAAAAGACACAGAAGAGTTGAAGTGAATAGTTAGAGAGGAGGATATGCAGTACAGAAGATGGAATTGTTGTTAACTTGCGTGCAACCCAGCTTGTGTGTTGCTCTAATGCTGTCGCTGTCCTTATCCAGTGATACAGAACAACCTTTACTGAGAATGTGGGGATATTATGCATGGGACCCAAAACTTGCCACTCTTACAGAGCACAGGGAAGGCTGTGTAAGACATTATTACCTCTGGGGCTTGATGTTTCTTTCACAAGCTTCAGTGCAGCCCTGAGTTTCCAATATGTTTTGACATGGGAAATAGCTTCACCTTTGACTTATGGTTATCTAAGTGCCAGGTGAAAATGTTATTTGCAACCTTTCCATTGTGAGAGCGATTATGCTTGTGTGATCAGCTGGGTGTGGAGTGATTCAGCTGAAAATTAGTAATTATTGGGGGAGGATAAGCTGCAAGTTGGATCAGCTCTCTGAGCTGGTTTCTGCATGGCTACCTGGACTGCGTGGGAGCAGAACGAGGGAAGGGTTACGACGTGCAGATACTGGTGGTATTTTGGCAACAACATGGTCATAAGTCAGACTGACCTAACCATTATACAACCTCAGATTGTGTCCTTCCAAGAAAAATGATTTGCAGATTCATGAGCAAATGACAAAAGAAAATTCTCAGATAGCATGGTGGTTGTGAGCAGCGATAACCAGCTATGGAGCAAGTCTACACAGCTCTGTACCTGACCCCTGACAGTGGGGCTGGCTGCAGCCCTTGCATGCTTAGCGTTTTTAATGGTCTTCCATTGCTCTTAACGGTCTGTAGGGTTGTTTTTTAATTAAAAAACCCCCAAAGACAACAATGGGTCTGAGCCAGACTGTTTCAGCGGCAATTAAAAATGTTTATATCTCACTTGAAAAATACTATCTGAGAGAGAAAGGGACCCTCTGGTATTTTCACACAGAGAGGCAATAAGGTGCCAGTGTCACTGATCAGTTATTCCTGTTTTTAAGGGTTGCCAGAGGAAGCATTTGAACATCTGGAGAACCTGAATTACCTGTACCTGGCAAACAATAAGGTAAGAGGCTCACAAGGCTTTCAGAGTTCTTCTCTAATGAAGTTCTGCAAGTTAAACAAGCAAGTCCTCAATTCTTTTAAAATATGTATCCTACATAAGCGAAATTGTGCTGAAGAGAGAGTCTACTACAGGTTCACCTAAGGTCAAGACAATCAGTTAGTATGCTAAAACACTGGAGGTACACATGCTGGTGTATTTTGATTGCTTATTTCTTTGTGCATCCGGTGAAAGGTTCCCCTTGTGCACGTAGGGAGGTACAGAGACCCCCTGCATCACCGTCTTCAGTAGGCTTTGGATCAGCTGCAATGCAGATTTGGTAGCTGCCTGTATGCAAATACACTGTGGGGTAATGATGTGACGTGCTGCATGTCTCATCAGATGAGGCTGGTTAAAAATCTGTGAACAAATGCATCCTCATACCTGTGTCTGAGCCATCAGAATCTGCACAAAGCTATCCAGTTTCCCCTGACTAGGTTTGATGTGAGGGGATACCCACACACAGCGAAACTCTGCAAATATGAGTTTGTTCTTTCAGCTGCAGTGGTAGGGCCTGAATTTCGTTTTAAATGGAGAAGATCCTAGGGCTTTCCTACTAATGACCCAAGTCAGATCTCATGACAGAAACACGTCTCTCCTGCCAAGGCTAGGAAGTGAAATAACTTCTCACATACCCTTACATCTGGGTGGTTCCTGTTATGGCTTTCTTTATCCCCAGTGACTGTCCACAAATATTTGCTACAGAAGAAACTGGGATGCCAAAGAAAAATACAAGTTAAAACATCAGGCAGAGCTGCTTTTGTCTGCAGAAACCTTGCCCTTCCATCCCTCCCTCTCTCCCTCATGCTCGCTCTCTTTATATGCATGTCTGTATATGTATTTTATTATCCTGTTAAAATCTGTGACCTTTTGGTGTTTTGTTTATATACATGTGGCCACATTCAGGTTTCAGTCAGGCCAAGACATAGATTTCTGTATGGAGTGACTGAGAATAGAACCCATTCCTTAGTACAGTAACACTGTGTTCTTTTCTCCCTTTCAAGCACCATTTCCATATAACAATCTTGGCAGTTAATAACTCCATAAAAAGGAACAAGCCAGGCTGTGACTAATATTCCAGAACTTTGCACTCCCATTTTCCCTGTGTGACAAAACAAAGTGTTTGGCTTTTCTGGCTTCACTGCGGAGAGAGAAAGATCCCAAAAGAAAATGCAAACATCAGCGAATGTCAGAACGAGTTATAGTGAGAAGTTGTGGATCCACAAAAATAACACATTTCTTTATAAATCACAAGCCAGGACAAACCAGATTGGCTTCAGACTGCATCCACTCTGCAGCAGGAAACACTGCAGATCAAGTAACTGCGGTGTCTGGAGGAGAGCAGGGATTTGCTGGTAGTTTGCTCCTTGTTTTATGGATTATCTTAATGCTGCTTTATCTTCAGTTGTGATCCTGTCAGATGTAGCTCAGTTATCTTTTACTAAACTAACACAGTTGGTTGGAGAAAAGAAATACCATGATGAACTGAAAGCCTTCCCTGGCTCATGAGTAACACGTCCTTCAAGTAAAGAATGGATGCTGTAGTTTTGTTGTTAATTTTTCACCCAACTCTCATAATTTGCATCTATCACATATCATTATCCACAGTAAGCCTTGCTAGTCACAGACGTCTCTTCCAGCAAACTGCAAAGTCCTGAGCTGTCATCATTATTTACTATAAGCTGGTGATTTTGGTGACAGAAGGTTTTGCATTTCCCTGTATCCCCAAAGTGTTATGGGATTCACGTGGATCCAGCACTTCTGTTTGTATCAACGCTTGTTATAAGTAAGGAAACCAGTTTCAAAACTGGTAATAACTTCTGTATAATCCTTCTGAGTTCATTGGTTAACTCACTAGTTACTGGTGGAGGAACTGCATCTGCCATATGGAAAGGAAGACCCAGCAGTAAAGCCACAAGAAAACTGCAGCTAGAGAAATGCAGATTGGTACTTATTAGTCAATATGTGAGATAAAGCTGCTCAGCCAACTTTATTTCTGCTAACAGTTACAACAGTCCAGCGTTAATCCTTCAGGCAGTCAACCAGCGGAGATCAGCTCGTCTCATGACTAGGTGCTGAAATGCCAAAGCAGAGTCCTGAGCAAGTGCAAATTCTTGCTGGATGAAACTTCTCTTTCTCTTTCCTCTTTCTTGTGGTTTTGATGTCTTTTCATTTCACATATGTGAGCCATGCCCTTTGTTCTGTATAAAAGTTACGGCCTAATAGACCGTGTTTCAGGAGAAAAGCTTTAATGTGCCACCGTGTATGAAAGTGATTAAGTCTGTTTCCTGTGTCTGAATTCTCAATATTATGTGGCAGTAGAGACTTAGTTCTTTCTGAGACACTGTCAGGCGTTCCTAGTCAGAGATGAGCACTTCCCTGAAATCGTCTCTCCCATGTCAGGAGGTGAGAGATTACCAGGAAAGCCAATGGCAGCACTGTGGCAACTGTAGTGCTGTGTAAAATGCCCGTTTCCACTGCTGATGTACTGCCTGGAAATGCTGATAGGAGTGTGGTTTGTGGGAAAGGTCTGTCTTGTGTTTGTGACCGTTAAGCATTTATGACAGCTTAAGGATGGAGGTTTGGGCATTGGTGAAAATGAAAACTGGTAAATTATGTACTTTCATCTTTTAAAAACCAGGATTGTGTTACGAGTCCAGTAAGATGCAGGTTCGTGGATATGATCAGCGCACACTTGACACGCTAGTGGAGAGAGATCTAGGCACCCTGTAGGTAAATACATGGTTTGAGGCTTGGGTTAGGCAGTTCTGCAATGAAGCGTCTGTTCTCTCGCACATTCTTCATCTTTTAGATATTTTACACTATTATTAAGAACCAACTGCAGTGTCATTGTAATAACGATTTGACAAGTACGTTTTCTCATCATGCGAGTGTTGCTGGGCCTAGCTGGCTGTAAGGACTGCGTCCTCCTTCACACAGCAGTGCAGTGAGGAAGAAACTTCAGATTCAAAGAATTTCAAGCTAGGAGGCAGATCTCTTCCATTGTCCAGAGTTTCCCATCCTGATCTCAGAGCTTTAGATGACAAAGAATTCAGTACCTCCCTAGAAAAGGTGTTCTCTCCAGAGCCCTTCAGAGTGTACGTAAGATACCGAGTGGTCTCATTAGTACTGTAGTTAACATCTGTAGCCATGGTGATTGCACCTGCCTGCTGCAACTCAAGGATCATATCTACTGCAGCATTGCAGAACATGTTTGTTTCTCAAGGGCTTAATCTTGATGCTTAAATCTTCTGGGCTCATGCTTTCCCCAGAACCGTCCTCCAGCCTGTACCATAACCTGTGCCACTGGTTACTAGGCGAATGACTTTGCTATTAGCAGTCACTCAGTGAACCCAGCTATGGTATTATCTGGATGCTCTGTAAAGCTGAGCTTTTTTAATAATTAGTTTGCTCTCCACCAGTTTTTGTTCAGATGCGGACCTTCCTGGCATTATTTTTTTAAATCACTGACGCAGGTAGCAATAGGCAAGAGCAAACACATCAAATCCTGTGCCTCTCATTGACTAGAAAGTCTTGGAGACAGGGCCTTTCTGTATTTTGTTTCTGAGACATCATTTACTCCATGAACAAAGCATCACTGTACACTAGGTCTTTGCTTTGAAGTCCCATTTTATATTCCATCATTTGGCTCCCGAGCATCCGTGTCCTTTGGGAACCTGAATCCCCTGTTGAAAAGATAATTGTGAACAGATGCAATACTGGAACAGATGCATGAGGTGACACTTCCTCCTTCCCCAAATATACCTTCATATGGGAGTAAGTAGTAGGCCACTGTAAGGTGGGTTGGATTTTTGTGACACAAGGGTCTGAGGAATTAGGGACAATAATAAGCAACGCATTTGCTCTCTGAATAACAATTTCTTGATTTCTTCCATCTAAAAGAGACAGGACTCCTCCAGCCAAAACAAACATTGACATATCTTGGAGCAGAAGTCAGTCTCTTTCCTGGAGAGATTCGTGAGTGAGGACAATTTGTTTTCGTTGGTGCAATCTGCGTTCATTTATTTTTGCCTGTTTAGAGAAGATAAATTTGCAAGTGTTTTGTGGCTGGTCTAATACCTGGTTAAAACATTTGTTGTGTTTAATTGGAGTTCCCCTGTATGTTTCTGTTACAGCTAACAGTGGCTCCGAAATTCCTACCAAATACCTTGATCAGTGCAGATTTTGCAGCCAATTATCTCACTAAGATATATGGGCTCACGTTTGGACAGAAACCAAACCTGAGGTAAGGCGTCGGGAAGTCAAACAATGGTAGTGTTCTGCCACTGCTTGGAGGCAGTTGACCAGTGATAAGAAGCTATCTGACTGAACCATGTTATTGCTACTTATGTTTTTTGGAAAGAACCTAACTCTTTGTTATTCCCAGCAGGAAAGATCAAATAATCTCACAGACAAACACATTCCAAGCAGTTTTGCTAACTGCCAGACGCTTTTGCATAGATAAAAATTAAATTGTCTCCATTTTATTTGTGTATCAGTTATGAGTTGAAAGGAACAGCCTTGGTTTCTCAAAATGGAGACTAACTGTTTACAAATCCCTAGTTTTATTACAGTCCCTTCATTAAAAAAACGAGAGTACAGTACTCGGTGCGGTTGAGTGTAACTCAGCTATATTAAAGCTAAACCCTTTAGCACCTTCAGAAGTGGTTCATACCCTCAGGTCTGGTTTCAAAGTTCTCTCTGGTAGTTTCAGGTTGTGATTTTCTCAGCTGGATCCAGTGGATCACATTGGCCCATCTTAAATTCAGCTGCACGTAGACCTCCTCCTGTGAGATACGGCCTGTTCCAAAGGCATTCAGAGTAATCTGTACGGACACTGCAGCGTCTAAATCCTACAAAGTCATCTCAAACTGTTGGTAGCAATTTACACATCCAAGTTTGGAAGCCGTTAAGAACAGCTGACCCAGCTGAGCTCCAGTCTTGTGATGGCCTGAAGAGCAGCACTTAGTTCCCACTGAATTAATTGAGAACTGAAGCTACTCTGTGCTTACTAGGCCTTTAGTCTCGTAGGCTCTTGGTAGCTGAAAAGGCTGAGTCAGTCACTGACTTCTGGCAGTATCTTATCATGGAAAGAAGGCCTATTTATACCCCTGTTCTTCCTTAATCTGAGCTGCAGAAGCTGCTGTGTTCTGATTTCCTGTTAAAATTCTTGCACTCTTCTGAAGTGATTTTCACGCTCTCCTGTACCAACACTAATTTTAATCGGAATCATAGCTGACTGATTTCCAAGATGGCTGATATGAAATCCTAACACAGTTGTTTCAGTTGGTTCATTTGCCCTCAGCAGAGTTCACAGTCTCTCAGACTGATTATTTGGATTGGTTTTCAGAAAGGCAAATACTTGTGAGTTAAAAGTACAGCTGACCATGCAGGGTGAACAGTATTTTCAGTGTGGCTCTGAACTCCCTGGAGTGCACGAGTACACGGTTGTGTTCCCGTCCTGAGCCTTTCCTTCCTTCCAGAAAGATGTTGCCAAGTTCTCTGCAACTGGTAGAGAATCCAGGAACAGGTTTAAAAAGCACACTTTGACACTGTGCCCTTTTGCAATTTTAACCTGTCCCTACAATTTTAGCTGCCTGCTGCATCTTGGGGTAAACACAGCGATGGAAGGGGCAATCAAATTCAGTAAAATCCTATCGTTTATTTTGTTAAAAAGAAATCAGATGAGTTAATTTAGCAGTTAAGCTGATGAACAGTAGGAATAACTTCATAAGGGTCAATTGTTCTATACAGAATTAAAACCTGTGTAAGAATGATTGTATCAGTTTTTATTAATCTGATTGGAGAAACTCTGTGAATGTTAAATGTTAAAAGTAAAAAGGACAAAGGGAAGGTAAGAAACCCGCTTTCTCTTGATCCCAAAGGTCCATTAGGAAACAAAGTTCTTCTAGACCGAGTAAGTCTGCTGTCTTTCTGTCAGTACTCCAAGCCTGTCTGAGTTGTAGGAGCAGGAGAGAAACTGTTTCCTGGGGTATTTCCAGCATTTCTGGAAGCAGAAAGAACGGAGGGGTGAGAGACAGCTCTTTCTTAAGAGATTGGTTTCGCAAGCCAAAGAAGCCCGGATTTGATTCACAGAATCACAGAACGTTAGGGATTGGAAGGGACCTCAAAAGATCATCCAGTCCAATCCCCCTGCCGGAGCAGGAACACCTTCTATTCCAAATAGAAGTTAAAACTGGGGCATATCTGTTAATCAGGTAGGAGTTCTGATCCTCTTGCTGTGGGGCCGCCACACCAACGATCTTTGTTTCAAATCCCAGACTTGCACTCAGGTTCTTGTTGAGAAGATGAGGCCACTTGTGAAATTTGTATTGGTGTGCAGGTTTGGATTTTGAACGGACCTGCATTTCAGAGAGCATTTGGACCAATCGTTTGCTTTTGCATCTATGTCCCTTGCTAAATTAAAAGGTACATTTTAGAAACAAATCTAATTATCTCAAGGAAAGAAGAAAACATTGAAGTATAGTTTTTAAACAGCTTTATCTTGGTAAACAAAACCCCCAAGATCTCACTATCTGTTTAACTTAATCTTTTTTCTCTTTCCAACAGATCTGTGTATCTTCATAACAACAAACTTTCAGATGCTGGGTTACCTGATAATATGTTCAATGGCTCTGATAATGTGGAGATACTCATCATGTCCAGCAATTTCTTGAAGTATGTTCCAAAGAATCTCCCTCCAGCGCTATATAAATTACACTTAAAGGTAATAACAGCAAGGTTTTGTATTCCTTTAGGACTGTGACAAAGTCCTGTATTTGTATGGGATTCAAACCATGCAGCCAAGCCGTTTCAGTGCACTGGAAGCATTCCCAGACCCTTTGTAGGTCTTGTCTGGTGTATCCTCAGCAGTGGCTGTCTTCCACGTCCTCACTTCTTGTTCATAAGCAGTGGTGTGTTTTTGCAAAACGCCAAAATGCTCACAGGGGACAAAAAATGCATTTCTGTGCTTTCAGGGGAATGTCTTGCAAATGCCTATGTGGTGGCGTTGCTGATCTCTTCCCTGCGTATAAAGATATTAATAGAATCACAGAATCACAGAATCGCTCGGTTGGAAAAGCCCTCTGAGATCATCACGTCCAACCGTTCCTGTCTACCCCCTAAACCATATCCTTAAGTACCTCGTCTACCCGCTCTTTAAACACATCCAGGGATGGTGACTCCACCACCTCCCTGGGCAGCCTGTTCCAGCTTCTGACGACCCTCTCAGGAAAGAACTTCCTCCTTATCTCTAACCTGAACCTCCCTTGGCACAGCTTGGTGCCGTTTCCCCTTGTTCTATCCCCCATCACCTGGGAGAAGAGCCCAGCACCCACCTCTCTCCAAGCTCCCTTGAGGCAGTTGTAGGTGGTGATGAGGTCTCCCCTCAGCCTTCTCTTCTCCAGGCTAAACAAGCCCAGTTCCCTCAGCCGCTCCTCATCAGGCTTGTTCTCCAGAGCCCTCACCATCCTTGTGGCTCTTCTCTGAACACGCTCCAGAATCTCAACATCCTTCTTCTAGTGAGGGGCCCAGAACTGAACTCAGGACTCAATTAGTACAAGAAGGTAGATCATCCACCATGGCCATCCAGTGACTGGACTCCCAGTTAGGTTTGCCACGGACGATGCTGTTTTTCCTGACAGCTGCTTATGCACTGCGTACTGGCTTTGCTCACTCATTTCACAGGGCCTACTGTTTCCTAGCATGGGTGATTTTTGTTTGCTACTGAACTGGAAATTCAGACAACACAGAGAAAGTTTGGATCAGTGATTCTCTACTGCTACAGCTTCTCCAGCAATAGTGCAGTAGCAGAAGCTGTGGTATTAACTGGTCTCCAGCATTTTTAATTGTGTCATCTGATTTCGATAAAAACACTTCATCATGTCTGTGCTAGAGATCTCAGCCTTGTTAGCAATGGGAGAGCTGCAGCAGTGGGGAATCTTGGATCCGCTTTTTCTTAGTGTTGACAGCTCCTTGGACGTGCATAGACTGGAGTCTGTTATCAGCCCCTGGACTTAGGCAGTTCTGTGCTGCCTCCCAGCTTGCTTTTCCCTTGAAGGTTTCACCGCTAATTCCCATTAAAGTCTTCTAGAAAACAGGAAAGAAAAGTAAAGGCAAACAGTCTGATCCTTTGAATTGCTGGGATTTCTCTGTGAAGCGTGAAGTTACCAGTCCCTTGCATTTTATTGCCATTTATAGGTAATCATTATCTCCCAAAGGGGCCTCAAATTTTGAGGACTGCACGTTGAAGCTGTAACTTTCCCTGCTGTCACCAGTTGTCTTAAGGGCAAAGTTGCTGAAGAGAGAAACGAACATTTTGTTTGCAAGTGCACTGCCTGTCAGTAGTAACATTTACCTTGATATTTTGACTGGGGAAAAAACAGGACAATGAGAAATGAGACACAGCCGACAGTGGACTGGAAGTGCCCGAAAGGTGTGCTTCAGATGTGATAGATACTTGTTTGTCTTTCACTGTTCACTGAGACACTCAGCCAAATCTGTCTGTGCTGGTATCCACTTATCATATGAGTTGACACATGAATTTAGTCCAGTCTGTCCATCACGTTATTGTGTATATGTGGACTGTGGGAATTTTAACAATTCAGCGTCAGTGTTTCACGTATAGTCCTAGTGTTTCATATAACCTTTTATAATGCCTACGTTTTCTGTATGGAATTTCTAAGTGGAATTTAGTTTTATATTTTGTGTCTGCCTGCTGGCAAACCCAAAGCCACACTGAGGCAATAGGAGTAATCATTTTGGAATCTCCATTGCAGGAACTGTACCTTTCGGGATGCCATTAACACTGGAAGCATGGCTGGTTCCTGGCTTCTAGCCTAGCTCTTCTTCATGGTGAAATCTGTCTTACAAAATCCATAGGTGGAAGGACTACAAATACAAAATAAAACATCTGGAGGGCAGGGGGCAGATTCTAACTCCTGAGCACAAAGATTCCACAGGGAGTCAATAAAAATAGGTTGTAATATTTCAGTCTAGTATTTGTATTTATTCCCTAAGCAGAATTATAACATCCCCTGAAATATCTTATGTCTAGCCCTCTTGAAGTTTATCTGCCTGGTGTTACTTGAGCAGAACCTGAATGTGCTGTGTTGTTTCATGCCAAATAATGTGGTTTGTGCTTCTGATGACTCTAGAACAACAAGCTAGAGAAGATTCCCAAAGGAGCCTTCAGTGAGCTTACAGGTCTGCGGGAGCTCTATTTACAGAATAACTACTTGACTAATGAAGGAATGGACAACGAAACTTTCTGGTGAGGCTGAGATCTGTAGTTTGCACCTCCGTCTGTCTCCTCTGGTACCATAGTATATCTACTGAAGAAAGTACATCTGAAAAAGTACATTTATTTAAAGCTGCATGACGTTATGCATTTCTCTGCTAAGTCTGTATGAAAAGACTTGGATTCAGATGCTGCCATTTAAAAGCAAAGGTCTGGGTCAGTGGTTTGAATTCACACTGCAGAATACTTTTATAGAAAACACTGAACATCAGATTTCATCACTCCCTGATGCCACAGACCCAATCACACCAGGTACTAAGTGCCTGCCGGGAAAAGGCCCCCTAGAACGATGCTGAAGGCTAGTCTCTGTTCTTCCAAACCAGTCAAAAGTGAGGTTACTTGGGACTTGCCAGTCTTAAGAGCAGTTCACTGGAAATTAAGGCAAGACCTTCATCTTCGCTAAAACCACTTCTGTGTTACTGTGAAGGTGACTTGACAACATCCACAGACACAGTTGTGAATTCATCTGGCACGGCTGTACCCCAGTGTAGATGGATTGCTGGAGTAGGAGGGGATGCAGTGGTGCTGCTTAATAGCCAGATGGCTGCAGAAGCTTTGCTACAAACTGGTGCACCAGAAATAGCCTTTGGCTGTCCTAAATTTAGGTATTGCTCCTTGCTCTCGTGATGCTGTCTGTAGAGCACAGCACAGTGCTACTGAGATGCACCCGAGCTGGGGAGGCGTTACAACTTGCAGCAATTAAGTGTTTTACTCAGAGAGTATATTTGCTCATTCAGACCATATTTGGATAGCTGTGAATAGAAGTGTAGTAACCAGTGAGTAACGTCTGTAAGGCATTAGTTCTTTTATTTCCTGAGAACTTTCTAGTCATCTACAGCGGGTTATGCAGTGCCATGCAGATTACAGTCTCATTGGAACTGAGAGACTGGCTTGAAATACAAGGAAATAGAGGACTCCTCAGTCCTGGCATATAATACCATTGATCCACATCCAGTTGGTATAAGTGGCTGGTCTGAGGATTTATTTTAGCTCCAACTGAGTCCGTAGAATCCAGATTCAGTAGCTTACACAAAGCGGCTCTAGCCCTGACTCACTTCCATAATGCTGGAGGGTCAGGAGAAGTTCACTACCTTAGCCTAGGATTCTGAATTAGCATTTCTGCTTTTCACAAGAGTAATATTTCATCATCTAAAAAGCAGGGCTGCTTTTCAGTTTTAATATACACTCTCAGAGACACAAACTACTCATGCTCGAGCGATGTTTCTGTGAAACCGAGAGCTAAATTCTGTGTTCGAATGCTGCTTCTGTGGCATCTTTCTTGTGGTATTTGTCCACTGAAATTGCTCACATATTGCTATCTGTGGTGTCAAATGAGAGAACACCAAAACTGACCTCAGGTCTCAGCCCTGTGGCAGTTTGGATGGCTGTGGACACTAGCAGGTTCTCTTGCTAGTGTGGCTGGGGAGCAATGGCAGCACCTAGTCCTAATCCCTCATGGCAGTATGGAAACCCCTGTTTTGCTGCCCACATCAGTCATATCATGAGACAAAAAAGGGCAGTAATGGGAGCTGTGCCAGGGAGAAGCAAAGGTTGCAGAATCCTAGGGCAAGTTGGTTATCGTTTCACTTTGCAGAATCTAAATAGAGTGTTTTCTTTCCTGCTTTCCCAAGGAAATTGTCTAGTCTTGAATATCTGGATTTGTCCAGCAATAACCTCTCACAAATCCCAAGTGGTTTACCTCGAAACATCGTCCTCCTCCACCTGGAGAAGAATGCAATTAAGGTGATTGGCAGAGATGTCTTGACCCAAATTAAGAACCTGGAGTACCTTCTGCTCCACAATAACAAATTAAAAGCCCGAGGTATTCACCCGTTAGCCTTCCATGGCTTAAAGAAGCTGCACACTGTCCACATGTACAACAACATGCTGGAAAGGATTCCCAGCGGGCTGCCCCGGCGAGTGAAAACACTTATGATCCTTCATAACCAGATCTCTGAGATTAACAGGAACGACTTTGCTACCACTTACTTCCTTGAAGAGCTGAACCTGAGCTACAATAAGCTCAAAAGTCCCCAGATCCATCGAGAGGCCTTCCGTAAACTGAGGCAACTAAAGTCCTTGGATCTTTCTGGAAACAATCTCCACACAGTGCCCTTTGGCTTTCCAAAGAACTTGCAGATTCTGAAGCTGAAGGAGAATGAGATAAGCACCATCCCAAAAGGGACTTTGTCTGGGATGACAAAGCTGCGGGAACTGTATTTGAGCAACAATAAACTGAAAATAAATTCCATTTATTCAAGAGCGTGGAGAGAACTCAGCAGTCTCCAGGTAGAAACATCACCTTCTCTCATTGTTTTAGTAATGCTGATGTCCTCGTCTGTCTGCCTAAGCCAGTTTGTGTAGCACGAATACTAGATGCACGTGGTCCTCGTGTTTTAGGCTTGCACTGTAAGTGCGTGCTGCACCTTCTGTTTCTGGAGCAGGAACGACGGGCTGTTGTGCCAGAGGTACCGCTGCTGGCGAGGAGGGTGGTGCACCGTGTACCGTGAATTCTGGGAAATGTAAAGACTTCTTTGTTTCTGAACCCTAACTGTGTCCTGTGTTTTCAGATAAACACTAGTGAGTGTTGTCATTAAAACTGAAATTATGCCTTTCAAATAGCTTGTCTCCCAAAAGATTTAAAATCAGCTCTGAAGAGAGACAGCAGGAGGAAGGAATGCATAAACAAAAACACTCTTAATTCTCAAAGCTCCCACATCAGCTTATAGTCAGACAGGCCAAGCTGTGGGATTTAGCAGCTCAGCTGGCTAAGGCACCTGGATAGCAGCTAGGAGATCTGGATTCAATCAGCAGTCTTCTCATTTGCTTAATTGTTGGAGAAAGTTAAACACAAACCATAAGGCAGGCAGGAACAATCCCATTCGTGTTGTGCAAAGCGACCTTTCAGAATTGTTACGCTGGCTGAAGGATTTGTCTGCATTTCCTTTGAGACAGCAGCCTGTTTCCTGCAGTGAAGGGTATTGCCTGTGTCATATGGCAGCCATCTATGGCACGTAGGGTTAGGTCCCTGCGCAGGCAAAGTCTGCACATCTGAGAGCAGATCAGGGATAAGGGGCATGGAGCATATGCCACACTGACCCTCAGTGTGTTTTCAGACAGTCCAAATGTTTATCTGTGTGAACATTTCCCTTGCGGTTGTTTCTGGGAATAAACAAGAGCTTGATTTTTAGTTAGTGTGGATCAGCAATGCAGCAACAGCACCTGTAGAGCTGTTGGTTTGCACCAGCTGCAGATTTTATCCATGGCTTTAATAATAGTTTTGCCTTTGTTTGGTGCTTCACTGATACATGTGTGTGTGTGTGTGTGTGTAAATATATCTAAGATGAAAAGTAGTCTGGAAGGAAGACACTGTTGAGAATTACAGATGCTGGAATTGTTTCACTGCAGTAGCTTCATCAAATGTAGGCACTGTCAACTGGGTTGCCTTTTTTCCAAGCAAAATGGGTCATGAGACCATATTCTACTGTCACTCCCTTGAAGTCAGTGTAACCCCAGCGTAACGCGCTGCGGCATCAAACATTGGCCCTTCAGTTGTTCCTGCCCCACAGCAAACCCTGTCCATATTACACAAGGTTAAGATAATGGCACATACTTAAAGTTCTGTTAGCCTACTGGTGCATTTTTGGATGTTGCTTTTTTCTGGACCAGCGTTGCTACTTGCTGGTCATTTCCCTGACAGCGTATATGAATCTTTTTTATTGTTAAGGGTTTAGCTGTGCAATTGCTTTATGAGTTGGTGCACTGGAGAGGATTTCACAAATAACCACCGTGTCAGATCCTGATTGTGCATGTACTTAGCATGTGCTTCAGTCCACAGTGTTTCCATGGAAATCACTGAAGGCTGCAGTTGCAAAGCTAGACATTTACATAATTGTTTGGCAGACTGGGATTATGTGGGGAATAAAACCACTGAAACCATGACATGCATTTGCAGGAGTGTAGCTCTGAATAATGTGTAACTCGTGTGTCAGCTTGGTGCTATGAAAATGCTACACAGAGTAGCAAAGCACTTACTTTGATCCATTTCCTTGCTTAAAATTAACGAGGACTGATTGTGGCCATTAGTCCTGATACCTTCATACACTGGTCTGCGTTAGACTGTTTCTAACCTTAGCTAGCGAAGTGTGTGCAGCACAGCAGCTTCCAAGGAATCCCCATGAGTATCTGAAACCCAGGCTGCTTTTAATTCCTCTTAAGCAGGCATGGACTAAAGCCTGGGGACAGAGATAAAGAAACGTTCAGACTCCTAAACAAAACAGCATGATGTCTCTTCACATGTGAAGTCATGATGCTAAATGGTAGTGAGAGAGAGCAGAATTGTCATGGCCACGCTTACCTTGATGCAAATTAGGGGTAGATTAAATTAGTTTATGCTACAGTAAACATAACTTCATTCTGCACCGTGAACTTGAACTGAACCTTTCTGCATGGCTGGAAATGTACAGCTTCCACTGTGCACATAGTGTTTGTCATTTTCCTGACCTCCCCAGAAGGGAGAGGTTCCGAAGCAGACTCACCAAAGTACCATCTGAAAAATAAAGCCCGGTTCTGGATGATTTTCAAACACAACAAATCCTGGCTAAGCTTTGCATAAACATCTCACTTTTGCACTGTTACCATATTAATTTTTTCTTATAAGTGCATATATATATATGTATTTTTATAGACTTATGTGTATGTGTGTGTATATGTGTGGGTGTGTGTGTATATATGTATAGAAAACAATGGATAAAGTTCCAAAGGAAGGGGGTGTGTATAAAGCCAGCCTTTGGAAGCTCATTTGCTGTCAGACTTAAATAACTTTTTGGAGTGCTGCTAATATTGAAAGTCAATGATTTCTTTGACCCCTTGTTGTCTCTCCCTTGCAGTCACTAGACATGGCTGGCAACCAGCTGACGTCCATCCCGTCAGGCCTGCCAGAATCTCTAGAGTATCTGTATCTTCAGAACAACAAGATCACAACCATTTCAGAGAATGCTTTTGAATCCACACCCAACATAAAGGGGATTTACCTCAGGTGAGGTCAAGTTTCCACTTCAATGTACAAGATTTTTTTTCTTCTTCCTCCACTTTATAATTGCTTACTTTAATCCTAACTTTTTCAGTAAGCAGCTTTGTTTTATGGTAATGTATGCTGAAACTATGTTCACCTGCTCAGAAAAGACATGGATACATGAAATAAGCTCTTTCTGTTCAGAGTTTGTCTTCCCTGGGCTTATAATGGATCAGGGATGTTCTAAGTTCTGGGAAACTGCTGTTTCACATTATGTCATGTTCCAATATTCAGCTGTCAGCTAGAAGTTCACAGTCCACTTGTAGGGCTACAGCTTTGCCTGTGTCTGTTAGCCCTGGATTTTGACAAAATCCCCCTCCAGTGAGGCGTGTGTGACTAACCGAGCAGTTGTGTGCATCCCCTTGATGGTTTGGTCAGAAACAGAGGACCAGTCACAACGTGACAGTTACGTGACTCCGTTTAGGAGCCTTCCTGGCTTTTTTCCTACTCTGTCAGTTGGATGAGGACTTTGCTTTTATAGGTGACAGATACTGACCTTTTTACATAGAATATAAACGCACAGTGGTGTAACTGATTCAAGAAGAGATTTATACCACAGGAAGTGAAGCAAGAATCCAGCCTAGCAATATATTCAATTTTACTCTGATGGAACATTATTGAAAATATTGCTTAGAAGTAATTTATGAACCCCTATAGAATATTTTATGAAGTTGATCCAATGGGTGTGCTCAAAAAGCCTAGGCTGCCTGCTGCGTAAGACTAAATATGGTCTTATTTTGTCTGTATGCAACTAAACTGTTCTGCAGTTCTAAACAGTTCTGATTCATACCTTTTTGGATGAACGATTCCATATCATGCAAATAAAATTACAAAGTCTGGTGTAAATTAGAGCAGTCTGTCTATTCAGCTGCTCGCATTTATGAGATTTTAGTGAATGCTTGGATGCAAACCAGAAACCACATACCGCATTCTATATTTCTATATAAAGAGGAAAAGGAATTTGCAGTGCTGTTTTGCTAACATATTTAAGAGGGAACTCCACCCAAGCTAAGTTGTATTTCTTCATGGGAGGCTATTAATCACTGCAATGCTGTGAAACAGTCATACACATCCAGAGTATTAGACAGAATGTGTTTTTAAGCGTGCTCTAGAGTAACAGACCAAGCAGTGGTCCTTAAATTGCAGATTAGTTTATTTATATTCTTGGAAACCCAAATAAAAGATGAAAAATTATTGCGTATTTGTATTTTGAATTTTGTGGAAGAAGAATTAAACTATCAAAGGATGACACAGAATCTCATGAAAAAGCAAGCTACACTTTGAAATGGAGCTGATGCTTTTCCTCTTTGGGAAGGTAAAAGCAGAATACCAAGAGAAAGAATTGGTGGGGGAGGAATCCCAATGTTATTTTTTTTCCTTGCAGAATACAGTTACGGAAGGTGGAGGAGGGGCTAAGGCAGAGGAAAGTAGAAGGTTTTTGAGAGCTTGGTCAGTAAAATTGAAATTAGTGGGACATACTTAGTGCTTCCCAATATCTTCCTGCCAGGTCCTTTGTGAGGATGCAGAGTGCTGCCAGCAAACTTTGTTCAGTCAGTACTTGGCTTCCCTTCCTTCTTCCATCCAGAGGAGTCAGGACTCCTTGAATGCTGGTGTGGGTCAGTGTGAAGTAGCTTGGTCAGTGTAAGTTAGAGTAACTCTGCGGAAAGGTTCCCTCCTACTCTCCTCATTTCTGTGTTGGATATGAAAATGGGTTTATTTTAACAGGGAGGCCTTCTTGTGTGTTTAAAGGTTTAACAAGATTGCAGTTGGAGCACTGAAGGAAAGTACCTTCCAAAACCTAAAGCACTTACAGGTACTGGATATTGAAGGGAACCTTGAATTCAGCAACAGTTCAAAGAATAAGGATGACTCAGAAGAGGAAATAGAAGATGAGGAAGAGGAAGAGGAAGAAGAACTGTGATAAAATGTGAACTCACACAAGCACATCATGTGGGAGGTAAGAACTGTAGTTTAGTTAAAGCAAGGACCCAGTTCTCAGACTCTTGTGTAAATAATTCCAATTTACAGGTATGATTGAAACAATTGTGTGAGCCCCATGCTCAAAGTCTCCCGCTAAAACAGGACTGGGAAGTGCAGAATCAAAAAGGGTTGAAAATACATGATTTTGTAAAATGAAACAGCCAGTACATGTCTGTGTTCTATCAGAGGCAGTGGACTGTGGCTTCTGCTGATAGCTGCAGCAGACACAACAGGTAATTATGAAGGTCATTATTTACTAATTCTGATAACAAAAATTGAAAAGGTATTTCATTATATTTTTAATCAACTAGTTCAAAAGGAAAACAAAGAGAAAACTGTGAAGCTTACTGATGCAGAAAACCATGTGAGCTGAAAATGGATTAAAAAAATTAGACAAATTGTTGTGGTTTAACCCCAGCCAGCAACTAAGCCCCACACAGCCACTCGCTCACTCTCCCCTGTTGAGATGGGGGGGAGAATCAGAATGGAAAAAGTGAGAAACCTCGTGGATGAGATAAAGCCAGTTGAGTAGGCAAAGCAAAAGCCGTGCATGCAAGCAGAGCAACACAAGGAATTCATTCGCTGCTTCCCATGGCAGGCAGAGGTGCAGCCACCTCCGGGAAAGCAGGGCTTCATCACGCTTAATGATTACTTAGGAAGACAAACACCGTCACTCCAAACGTCCCCCCCTGGGGGAAGTAGGTGGGGTGGGTTGAGAAGCAGAAAAGGCCTTGCCTCTGTGTAAGAACTGCTTGGCAATACCAAAAACATCCCCGTATTATCAATGCTGTTTTCAGCACAAATCCAAAACATAGCCCCATACCAGCTACTGTGAAGAAAATTCACTCTATCCCAGCCAAAAGCAGCACACAAATGAAAGGAAGATAGGTCCACTGGTGTCCGTAAAAGATGGCGTTAACACTACAACCTCTATCTGAAGCAGTCTTTATATCCCTGACCACTCAGAATAGGAAGATACTACTATACTTGGTATACTTCTTACAGGAAGAGTATGTATTTCAGGTCACTTTTGGAGATGATATGCAGGGCTGGATAGATGCCTAGTCCAGTTCAGCCAGTTCGCACAACAGCCTGTGCTTCTGCTATTGTTAAGTATTGGTGAGGATTCACTGCTCACTTCGCCAGACCCACTGAAAGGTCTCTGCCCAGCTACAGGTTGTGATTGCTGCTGACTTTGATTCCAGACTGGTAATCTTGAAATTAAGATCTCAGTATTCCATAAATAATCTGGCCAGCCACTCAGTCTCTCTAGTTGAACCTCTTTTCTTTCAACTGCAGAAGATGAGGGGAGAATGATGTTTGAAGAATATGCATTTTTCCATAAGAAAAATAGGGATCTGCTTAATGCGCCTCTTACACATATTATGTTCAAAGATGATGAGGTTCAAGACACTGCTTCTACTTTTGGAGAGGTAAACTCTAAGACTTGGAAAATAAAAAAGTTTACTTTTGTCCCTCATCAACATACTGTCATGGAGAATGACCCAAGAAATTGCTAGAAACAGTGCTAATATGCTGAAAAGATGATGAGGCGTGAAAAGGGCAGAAGCTACTTGGAAAGTCAAACATTAGACCTCCTGGCTGGGTTATAGAAAAACTTTGTAAGCGAAGAAATAGTTTATGTATACAGAATTAGAGTACATATAACTTCCGAATCAGTGCATCTCTGGTCTGGTGTGGGGCATGTGCAGCATGTCAGCAGGCACTAAGTTTACAATATTCTGAATTCTGTATTCCATTATGTAACTGATTTTGGTTTTCTGATGTTTTGCAGGAAAGCATATGGAACTTACATATATGTCTATGTGTATATATCTATATAGATATACAGAGAACACTTAGCAAAACGTGCAATGAATTACACAGAAACTGTCGTGGCACTGGGCCAGGCTCATGGAAGACAGCGTGTTACAGTGCCTTATTCGGGGAGAGACCCTGAATGCCTTTCCAAAGCTTCCAAATCATCTTATACAAGACCCAGGATCATAAGGGATTGCTCTGGAACTCACAAAAGCTGGCTTTTGTTTCTTCTGTTTCTTTTCCCTCACTGTTTCCATCTGTAATAACAATATGGGACTGTTTTGAACACGTGCCTTCAAATGCTGTTTTTGCCACTGCATTTTAAGTGAACCATGTATATGCTGCTTTTCTTTTCCTCCATCCTTAAGAAGCTGTTGTTGATCAGGCAAGATGGATATTTGCAGTACTTTCATGTGTGGAGCAGTGTATGAGGCATTTTTGTCATCAAGCAGCAGTAATAATTCTAGATGCAATTATTCCTCTGTTATAACAATGTGTATATTTGGATAAGAAAAACAAAGTAAGGCTGGATCCCATAATATTTTATCTCTACTGCCAAGCTTGCAGTATATGCCTGTTTTAGAAAGGTTTTAAGATTGCTCTTGTGAAAATATATATAAAATCTGTATGTCTGCCTTCCAGAGCTTTGTTAAAGCTTCTGTCTTGCTGTTGTTTGCCCACGTGGCAGTTGTGTGGACGTCTCCAAAGGTACGTCCACATGACTGAGTAACAGTATGCATTTTAATATACGTGGTAGAATTTACACATATTGTGTGCCATTCACATTAATAGTCAGAAGTGAGACGAATGAAGTGAGTATGGGGTGTCTTAGGAGGAAACTTAAGCGTCAAGAGAAATTTGTTTAGTTCAAGTCTAGGGACAGTGCCTGTTGTCATACTTGAAGTCTTTTTTATGGTGTTGAGCATTCTCAGCTCCTGTTGAAATCACAGAAAATAAGAACACCAAGGAAAAGACGACTATCAAAGGTACCTGGGTGGCCAGCTGCCTGTTTGATTCTAATATCCTTCATCTGAGGAACTAATCTGCTTGAGGAAATGGTCTTTTCTTTTGAGGATTTCTGATTGAACATGTGTTGTTTTGCAAACTGCATTCCAGGATTTACTTGGAAACGCAGTTGGCTTAATTTTTTACCAGCTGTTTTTCTTGCTGGAGAAGATCTAGTCCCACACTCTCCCTCTGGGTTCCCAGAGCACATAGCAGTATTTTCAAGCTGCTATTTCCTACCCTAGACAATTCAACTTGATCATGAATCATGGAAGGAAAGATTGCTTCCTAAAAAAATAAAAGCTTGACCCTAAAAACCTAGAAAACCCCCACATTTTTGAATATCAGCTATACAGTTGAGCAATAAAATAGCCTTCCAGCTAACTTTTGGGATAGATTTCTATGTGAAATGTCTGCAGAATATAGCTCAAATCAATTAGCTATCTGCAGAAAATCCCAGCAAACCTTGGAAGACAACTCTTCCCCCTAGTAAAAGCCTCAAAACCCCTCAAGAGGAACATCTTTGGATTGTCATTTAAGAGATTGATGTGGGAGAACTGCAGGCTTGATTCCTTGCTTATTTTTTATCATCAGCACCTATGACATCAGACGTAAAAATATCAAACCAAAATGGTAGTTTGTTTCTTTTTTTTCCAAAGGAATGAGAGGCTCCATGAGAGATGATGAGGATGATTCAGAAGCCTGTAGGACTAAGCCCGTGCATTTCTCTTGACTTTGGGTGACGCCTGTAATCCCAAGGTTCAACCCAGACCTTGGGTGGAGCAGGACCCAGGAACAGGGTCTAAGTTTATTATTTCCTTCAGTGAAAATGAGAGTTGGAAAGTTGGCCTCTACTTAGGCCATGAAGTTGGGCCTGAAAAAGACAACATGTACGTTGTTTTCATGTAACTTTCTTTCTGTGAATGACTTGGATTTGGGAAAGAGACGAATAGAACATTTTTAAGGCTGAGATGGATGGACAGTGAAAACTCGAAGTTTAAAACATTCAGTTGGCAACTTTATTCCTAAGTATGCATTTGCACGTGCTTAATATTTATGTGTGGCTGTATGCAAACTGAGGTCCAAGTTTATTTGCTGTTTTTCTTGTGAAGGCCATGTTTCCTCATTACAGAGGATACTGCACAAAACGGGAAAAATGCGATTTTTCTGAGGTTGGATACGATTTTTCACAGCAACAGGAGAGCAAATGCAGCACATGAGCTTTAAATTACTCAACAGGTGCCAAAAATAACCCCTGGATAATGAGCTTTTATTTCAGACGGTGGGCACATAGCTCAGCTGCATCTGCAATGGGACAGGCCCAGCTGCAGTCATTCTCCCCCTCGTCCTCATTCCTTCAGGGTCCTCAGGTTACTTGTGTCTTCCCCAGAGGTTTTATCTCCCCACAAGGAGCTTATGGCCCCCTTTTTCACTCCCTGGATGTCAGGAGGGGCCCATGCTGAGGCGCCAGGGCTCACACTGGATCTGTGGAGCCTGTGTCTCGCTGCTGCCCATGTTCACATAAGTGGAGGGCTCCTCCTGCCCCAAATGGGCAAAAAAGCCCCTCAAAGGAGCTGGTGCCATCTGACCTGCTGTGAGAAGAGGAGAGGCTCTGCCTGCGGCAGCTCCTCTGTGGGAAGGAGGTGGCACCAGGCCTAGGCCTTCCCTCCTCCAAGACGGCGCCCTGCAAGCCCCGGTGCAGGGGACAGCAGGACTTGATGGGTGACCACCAGTCCCTGGCCTCATCCGGCAGAAGGGGTGAGTTGTGGGGGACACCAGCAGCCATGCTGCCAGCGAGGGAGGCAGGGTGAGGGGCTGGGGGCTGAAGCACCTTCGTGGTGCGGTGAGGGGCTCCTGGTGTGCCTCAAGGCCTCACCACACTGTTCTGTGGTGTTCAGGGTTTAAGTGTTATGTTTAATGAAAAAGGGGTGCTTTACACAGTAAGTAGACACTCTTCTCAGGAAAAAGGAGTTAAGGAATAAAAAACAAACAACCCAACTCCGAAGGAAAACTTTTGATCACATTTTAACGGGGATGTAGTGGGGCAGCAGGAAGGCGGCAAAGCACTCCCTTGAGGCAGCGGCAGCGGCAGCTCCTGACGAGCCAACTGCAGACCTCTGGCAGCCGCGCAAGATCTCTGTGGGGCTGCTTCCTCTGAGAGCTGCCAGCCACCCTCCTCGCAGCCGGCTCTGGGTCAGACAGACATGCCCGGGTGAAGATCTGCTGTATCTTCTGAGCTCTGGGGACTTGGATATTATTTTAATGAGCTGCCTCCCCTAAATACTACAGGATTGTCCTTTAAAAGGGCTACTGGGGAAAGGATCCTCCAGCTTCTGCAGGTGCTGAAGAGTTGGGCTGTCAGGCCTTGCTTCTAAGGCATCTGTGGTACAAACCCCCTCCTCCTCCGCTGCTGCTTTGCAAGAAGAGTAGAGGGGACTTCTTCCTCAACAGGCCAAGGATCCGGAGTAGCAGAAGTTAGGTACGTGCAGGAATGAGTCTACAGACCTGCATTAACAAAGTGGATGAGAATGGGAAATGTCCTCTTCCCTGGCACCCAACTGCCATTTCCTCTGCTCCTCAGTGGTCATGCAGAAGGGGGAGGCAGGAGGGGTCAGATCAAAACTTCATAACTGTCCTGTTTTGACAGTGGTTCTCGATGGTTGGTGAGAGTTTAGTTCATGATGCTGTTTGTCTCCATGTTCACTGAGCCCACTAACATTTTTACAACTCTTGCTTACAAAAAACTATTAAGAATAAAGACACATTTTACAAATAATATTTTTATGGGAAGTAATCTCTTGGAAAGCTTCCATGATCTAGTCCAATATCCTAGTAATTGATTGAATTCTATACAGTCATATTGGTGAGTCTTTCCACCTGGGTTTGGGAATAGTTGTCCTAAAATCTTAAACACGTATAGAGTTTTATACAATATGAATTTAGCCTTGTTTTTTTCAAGATATTTCATTCTCTAATGGGATTAATTTATGGAGACCATTGTAATTGCTTTATTATGTTGCTAATATAAGAACAGTGAGTAAACTCCCTGAAGTACTCAATTTCCTTTAGTGGGGAAAATACTGGTGTGCCCTGTAGCTCTGATTCATACTGCTATTGTAAAGTCAGCCAGCTGTGAGATACATGTGGAGGCAATGGGTGATAAATGTGTTCTAATAATCCAGTATACAAAGTGTTTCCATAAAAATTCTTCAGTAGTATCCAAGGACGTTAAACAGTCCATCAATAAAGTTCTTCTTTAAGTGGTTTTGAATCAGGCAAAGGCAGTTTTAATGCACAGTTATACACGCTCTCTCAAGTTTTCCTCATGGTAGTTCCAGAATCTGTTTTTAGCATATGATTATAATACTGTCGAGAACGTTGCTTCCGATAAAGATTCAGATTGATTTGCAGTATTCTCAGCTCCAGTTGCAGGCAAGAAATGAAGGAGCCCCATGCTTTTATTACTTAGGATAGAATTGTGGTTTTGTTGACAGTCATCAAAGAAGTTAGCTTTAAAAAATCCCTACTTAGGGTGGATCTTTTATATAGGATTAAAAGTAACTTTGATTACTTTTATAGGACTCTAGATCTCTCCCCTTCTTTGTGGTGGACTTCTGTTTTGAGTCTGTTTAATTCAAATGCAGCAGTGGGATAAAACTCAAAGCACTTTACTGATGTGCTGAAGACAGCAGAGTTGCTGCATCATGAGGCACCCTCGTCATCCATCTGCAGCTTAAAAGATTCGGCACTGGAAGACTCACTTCAGTTATTCCTACTCTGTCTTGTAAAGCAGGTGAATCTTCAATGCCAAGTCAAGCAGGAACAGCCAAAGTGAGTCTTCCAGGTTGTTCTCACCTGCTTTACAGAGAGGGGACAAACAAAACATCTGGGATGCAGATAATCTCTGATACCTTTTGTGTAATGTATTCTGGAGAGCTGCAGATTACTTGTGCAAAAGGTACAGTATGGGGCTGCACATTAGTCCTGTGCACAGCACCAGTGAGAGAACAACTGAGAATGCGCAGTCAGGGTGGAAATTCTCTCTGTTGGGGAGTTTTGAGGCTTCCTTTCTGAACTTTCTGCTAGAGCTGGGCTCAACCACAGTGCTGGACTGACACACTCCTGTCCGTCCTGATTCCTCCCTCCCCAGATATTTCATTAGGAGGGATTTAATCTCAGAGAAATGTTTTCTTGTATTAAAAAAACCCTGAAAATTGGATCAGTTATTCTAAAGCAAAGATAATACCTTTACTGATTAAACTATCAATAGACTGCCCAACTCTCTGTACTCTGAGGATTTGGTTTGTTGTTTTTTTTCCAGAAAACTCATGAAATATAAAAGAACAATTTGAAGTATTTAAATTGAAAAGAAGATGGAAGATTAGGGTTGAAAATACTCAGTTTGACTAAGTTCTGTATAATTTCCATATGTTTTTAATAGCCTAGTGGTAAAACACAGTAAAACCACTAGAAGCAATGAAATCATAATGAAACATCTCAAGGTCAATCTTGTTTTTCTTTTGGTTTTGCCATCTAGCCCATACAGTATTTGTAGCAGCTGTAATGTGAGATATCTGTGAACATAAAACACTTCTTGTTTTGCTTCCCCTGCTTTTTCCATCTTATTAAAATACCCTTCTTTGGAGGGGAAAAAAAAAAGCTAGAGATATTATATCCTTTTTAGGAAAGTTCAAAAGCAACAATTAACTACAGTAAGTTTCATGTGGTGGGTCAGTCCTGGCTTTCAGCTAGCGCTGTGTGCAGACACATACAAGCATACATTTCATTCCTAAATTAAATGCAGATACCCCTTTGTGATGAAAGATGACTGCCTCTAAATCAACAGATGCAGAACCCTACCTTACAGAAGAAAAACGCCTGGGATGGAACCTGAAAAGCAGAAGTGTGACCTACCCTCAGCACATCCGTCATTCCCAGTGCAGAGGAAGTCTGGGGTTTGTAATGACTTAATGGAAAACACCTCAGCAACAATAGCTGCTTGTTCTTGTGCTGGACTCTGTGCTAGTTTGGAAGGAGGGACAGCATGCCCTACCACCAAAAGTCTTTGTGGGAGTACACGTAAGTTTTCACTGTATCACACACAGGAGAAAGAAAAGAGTCTGCATTAACTGCATGGTCTGTTCCAGTAGTTTTCATAAGTGAGAGGTCGCCAAGAATTAGCTGTGAAGGGGTGACCAGTGAGTCACAGATGCTTGTGGGTACCCGCAGACCTGTCTGCTTTGTCTTTAGTGGCTGTCTGCAAGCAGAGGCTTTGCGAGGGGAGGGGTGGCTTGCTCTGCCTCTCCATCTCCAGCTGTTGGTACCCTCTCATCTTGGAGCTCGCAAAGAAAGGAGGTCTGATTCTGTTGCAGGAGGAGGAGTGATTAAACACTGCCTCTTCACCCAGCAACACTCACCATCTCGTCTTCCTGAAGCCTTCTTTATTCCTTTCCCAAAATACCACTCTCTGGGTAACAGACTGCTATGGTTTTACTTTGACAGCCAGTAAAAAGAGCTGAAATATCTTGTGACACAAATCTGCCAAAAGTCTGAGCTGTGCCAAAGCCATTGCCACGTATCATCTTCTGGGCTATGGAGATGCAACCGTTACAACTTTAAAAACTACGAAATGTGAGGTTTTGTCACTTAAAACAGGAGCCTGGCAATTCCTGTGAATATTGTGGGTATTCCAGAGAGACAGAAATGGTGAATGCAAGGCAATCATACGAGTCCCCTCTAATGTCTTATGTATCTGTCTTAGTGTTCAGCTGAAACTCATGTCCTTACGGTGCAACACCCTGTTGAATTAGGAAACTGCTTTTTTTCTCTTTATAGATGAGAAGCAAACCCTGCATTCTTGTGGTCGGTTGACCATGAGCTCACATGAGAAACCTGAGACAGTGAATCATGCACTGAAGTTAAGCAGTGACTGGCTTTCCTGTTGTATTGATCTCGTCCATTTTGGGTCGTGTGGGAGAAACTCTCTTATAAATTCAGTATGCTCCAAAGTAGTTAGTGAGGAATGTAATTTTGAGTATATTTTGCCTCCTTATTTGTCTGTGAAATCATAGGCTAAAACAAGAAGTTTCATACATGCACTTCATTTGCAGCTCAGCCTTTAGTGACTGGATCCATTACATTTGTCTGTACTGCGGCTTCTTTTTAAAATGCAGCAAAGTCAGATATTTTCCAACCATTATTATTGCAAAAAGATGTGCTCCACCACTGCAAGATAGGCAGCCATAGCCTCCCTGTGGGAAAAATGACATTGCTTTTACTCCTGCCTGTATTTAGGCCTCAGCTGGAGGGCTGTGATCTCAGCCAGCTTAGTGCCTGGTGGGGAAAACCAGCAATTCCTCATTGCTGCTGTGGCTGGAAGGAAAAACTGCTGTTTTGAGGTAAAACCACACCTGGTTGTTTGGTAGAGAGGCAGACACAGGGGTACCTCACGTTGGGTCAGATCAAAGGCAGCCTGAGTTTTCCAGATACAACTCATTTCCCAGGCTACACGTTTTACTTGCACACATCAACCACCTTCTGCTCGTAGTTACCTCGTTTTTAGGGAAAGTGCAGAAAGGCCTGAGGTAATTTCCAAGACTATTCACCTGGCTCGAAGATGAAGCTTTCTGTCTGCTCTGAAAATATTACAAATCAGTTCACTGTTGTTAAAAAGGGACTAAAATTAATGGTTGTTGTAGAGTTGAAAGAGAGAGCTCATCGGATGGTGATGTTACAGAGTTACTGTATTTTCTAAGTGCTTTTGAATTGCTAGTATAGCATGGAGGGAGTCTGATTTAATGTTTTAGCTACTTATTTAGATCACCTTGTTTGTATGTTGGGATACATATTCAGGTGACACAAATAAGCTTAGCTGCAATTAAGTCATTTAAGTGGCATCAATTAAGACTAGCTAAGAATATGAGTAACTATATTATATT
>NW_010156417.1:0-1603 GCF_000695765.1 Mesitornis unicolor
TCCCTAACGTTCTGTGATTCTGTGAAGTTAAAATAATGAATATTTGTTTACTACACTTGCTTTGATTAAGTCTCTGATTTATGAGATTTCACACTGAAGTAGATTTTATAATACAGTTAACAGCAAATGCTGATGGCAGCCTTGTCCATTAATGCAGTAAGTAGACCTTTAGGCTTGTTGTGTACTTAGTGACTTCTAGGAAAACCATTAAAAAGTCATAAGATCCTTAAATAGGTGCCACATAGCTGTATGAATTGGAGCATAGTTCTTGAGGTCCAAGACATTTTTTTTTATCTTGAAAAATTGTGTTGCTGTAACAATTTGGTCTTTATTCTTTCTTCTACATTATGGCAGTACCTAGAGGTGTCTCCCAAATTATGGGTATTGCTTTACTAGACAGTCTGCACCTACTCAATAAAATACAGTCCTTGCCACACAGTTTGCAATTTCGATAAACCATGTATGACAGAAAGGAAAATTACAGCAAAAAGATGACTTTATCATTTTTTCATCAAGGAACTGAGGCATAGCTACCAGTCTAGGAAAGTATTTAAATTCAGGCTAGAAACAGCAAGGATCTGAATACTTTTTGAGATTTAAAGTTGCCTCTATAAAGAAATAGGCCTGCATAAAACAGGATTGTACTGGACTAGGAATTTGGAGAGTTATAAACATTTCTCAGTTAATGCAGCATTAAAACATAATATTACTTATGACTGTTCTGTTTATGCAGCCCTCATCCTGGCACTGAGCAACTTTCCAGAAACTGACTTTGCAAATGTAATGTTCTTTTAATAAGCATCTCATATGTAATCTAATACTGAAATAAAATTTAAAAAAATTGTTAATCCTGGCAATAGAGTTTTTATAATTGGTTAACTTCTCCTTCATTTACTTAACAAGGCATTTACTTGTTTATATTAAAAAGCTGCATCATGGCAGAAGACAGCGTATGAAATCTAAACCCCAGGGAAGATGAAGACATTTTTTCTCACTGGCCTCATAGACACCAGAATTCCCAAACCAGAATTTTAGATTCAAGAAAGACATGAAGGTATCAAAATCAGATATGTGCCTGACTTTGAAAACTCTCATCTCTGCTAAGTAAAATGAAAAAAGAAAAGAGAAGAGGTAACAGAGAAACCTCATTTGAAAAAAAATTCTCTAAAAATTCCATAAAACGGAATTGTAAAGTTCATCTGTGTTCTGAAGAAGTTTCAATTCATACATAAAATCTATCAATACATAAAAAATGTGTGATAATTAACTTCAGTTGACATTATTTAAACATTAATTGCCGCGCATTCTCTGAGTAACTGCACTTGTCCTATATGCTGTCTCCTAACTGAAGTTTCAGGCATATAATTCTAGTTATATGTGTCCATTTCTAATTTTTCGATGGCACTTTCTTTACCACAGCACACACACCCATACTAAGCGTAGGCAATAAGAGGAAACAACACAAGCCATTACTTATTTAAGAAACTCACTGTTCCTTACCAAAATACTCTGATTTTCTGATGCGGTGTTATGATGCATTCACTTATGGACCAGACAAGGCAAAGTTTTACAGCTATTTGTTTATGCACCCCAGTGAGCAGCA
>NW_010156417.1:1634-32189 GCF_000695765.1 Mesitornis unicolor
AGGCCAACAGAGTGTCAAAGCCATTTTGCAGGAACAATAAGAGCACAAAATAATATTTAACAATACCTATCCAGAAGAAAGCTGTAATGGATTTCAGACCTTAAGATTTAAGATCTACTGAGGGGTGTTACTGAGCTCAGAAGAGCTGTATTCCAGTGAGTGAGATACAGGAGAATGAGTCAAGCCGTCTGAGATCAAGCTTCTTTTCTCCTATAATATGTAATTAGGTTTTCAAACTCATTTAGAGATATAAATAGGTAGAAGTTTTGCTTAAAGCTTTTCTAGCTGTGAATACACTTACCTGAACTGTGGAATGCCAGGGAGATCCTGAAGCGTGTGGGTGCCTGTGCCTGGGACTCTTCTTAGGAAATCAGCACATGTTCCTCTTTGAGGAATAGTCTTGAGCAGCCTTGGAGAAAACAGAGCAACAGCTTCACAAAGACAGATGAACTACGTAGAGGCAAATGGAAAAAACACAGACAGCTAAGCCCATCTTCCAAACAAGCATATGTGTGCTTCAATGTATTCTGAATGCAGGCAAGCCCAACAGCAACCCCTAGAAGAAAGAAGAATCTTATTTTGTTCTGTTGGAAAAACAGTTCTGTTTTTGTCAGACTGTGGGTTTTACTGACTTCAGTACTCCTTTTCAAGAATCTGAGCTTGCTGCAAATGGAATAATTGATAATATTTAGAAAAATTCTGCAAAGCAGAATTTTCAGAAACTGTTCATCTGTTCATTTGCCAATAAACTGTACTTTGTATAGGACTTTTTGAACAGTTTTGTGAAAAAGACAACACTGAGTGGTTTTTCATCTCGGTATTGAGTGGCTCAGAAAAGATGAAAACAATTTTATGTAGTGTGGCGAAGCAGCAAAAGACCCTCCTTGAACCCATAGACAGAATTTGGCTAACCAAGAAAGTCTGAGGGATCAGAAATGAATAAAGTACATAAAATTAAGACCCTTTTTCTTGCTCTCCACTTCTGAATACCCTTCACAACTTCTAGTGCCTTAGGTTGGCAAACCAGATTGTAAGGCCATATTATGTTGGTATAGCACCTTGGGAGGAGGACAGAAGCATTTTGCATAAAATCCTGAAAGCTGTGGAACATCATTATGGAAACTGCAATATTTGGACTAGATGACCTTTACAAGTCCCTTCCAACCTGACCAGTCTATGATTCTTTGATATTTGTGTGATGAAGCTTCTATGTGCTTCTCCCCAACTAGTGTCTGATAAACCGCTTTCCTCTTCCTTGCCTGAGTGGAATAGTGTCTCAAAAACTCTGAGTTATGCTTTTCCACAATACCTTTTCACCTTCCACAGGTTATTTTATTTCATTGTGAAAGAAAATGTTTCTAAGTATCATTTTTCTTTGTAAGGGGGGCTTATCTCCAACACTTAGATTGGCAAAAGCATTTAAAAATCATGTATTTCTTGTCAAGTTCAATTTTCTTTCTTTTAAGTGTATTCTTCTTGTCCCCCATTCTTCCACATATTCTAATGCATAAATAACATCCTACTGTAATTCTTTTTATCTGACTCTTCTGTTTACCTCCTGCTGTATGTGGAAATCTTAGAAAAAGCCTATGGAGTGGAATATGGTTTTATCTCTATACCATATTTAGTAGGATAAACAGTGGGAGTTGGGAAGAGATCAGCAACAAATAGGAGCTTTAAAAGAGAGGGGGGAGTCAAACATGTCACTTAAATGGAGCTTTTATTCTCCAGTGCTTTAATGAAGAGGCCCTTTAGGTGCATTATTTTAATTTATCAGAAGCAAATAGCTTTAAAGCTAGAGTCAGATAGTTCCACCTTCAAGCAAATAACATAAAAGTGTTTACAAAATTATTAGCAGTTTTGACGACAGCTGATACTTCTCCAGGTCAAATAACTTGGGATCATTGTGCGAAAAGTCTTAAGCACAATTTAAGAGACAGCTTACACTAGGAAGCATGAATGACAAAAGAACAGGTTGTGAGAAGAGAAAGACGCCATGACCTGATAAGAAATAATGGCTTCTTATCCATCATGCTTGGGGAAGGAGATATGACTGCAAGGCAAAATATTTGCGTGTAGTATTGTCTGGCAAGATTTGTTGCTAATATAAGCTCCTTTAATGAACAGTCCCTCTTTAGACTTTTTTCCATTATATTGCAATGGTTTGCTCCTTAGGCAGTGGCTGATATTTTAACTTCTCTGCACTTACAGAATGTCTGAGACTTTAAGTTATGAAAAAATCTGGAACCAAATGTGTACCAAAGTGTTTCCTCAGTAACAGTGTTATCCAGACTGCAGACGGCAAAGAAAAAAAAATCCCATCCCAAACCCCACCACCTCAATCAACCAAAAAACAAACAACCAAACCACCTAGTACAGTTTGATTCAAACACCTGAAGACAGATTAAGACCTTTAAAATCACAGTTTAGATCTGAGGTGAGCTGAATTGCTTCCTGGATGTATCCATCTCAATCCATTTTACTGGCAGCCTAAAGACAGGAAAATCCTGATCTGTGTGTACAGTTCAGCTGGATGAGTGCAGACTCAGAGAGTGTCTCACAGGCAAACAAAGTGTTCAGAATCACTTTAGAAATGTTCTGTATTCCAGAAATAGCCAGGGTCCAGCAATAGTCACAGCAGTTTACATCCCTGCAATTCAGAGGCTGCATGGCCAACCGAGTACTACTATAATATTTCTGTAGTGTGTGCTATGTTGCAAATGATTCTATCAGAGATGCATATGCCCACTTTTTTCTTCTCTTTCTTCTCTCTCTTCCTTCTTCTTCTCTCTCTTCCTTCTTCTTCTCTCTCTTCCTTCTTGTCTGCTATTCATTTTGCCCTTTTCCTCAGTATACCTGCTCTGAAGTTTGCTACAGAAACAGCAGAGATGACTGCCCATTCAACTGTGGATCCTAGTTAGGAAGTAAAGAAGTGCTCAATTTTCCCCACAGAAGTATCCAGGAGGAGAACATAAGATGTCATAGAAATCCCAGATGGCTAGGATAGAGCAAAGGCTATATGATCACTGAAAATTACTTCCTAGATGCCCCTGGCATACTTAGGTCCATGGTCTGCTGGCACATAGCACAACTAATCTCTAAACATATGTATGGCAGCAACAGGAAAAACAGCCACTGAAATAAATTCAAATGTGGCTCATGCAGTACTACTAAAAGGCCAATTGCTCTGTCTTATATGATATACATTTGTTCTTTCTTTGTTGTTTTACATAATTTGAAATAAAAGTAATTTAGGCTTTGCAATATATATGTTCTCCTAGGTAACCTGTGATAGTGAAAAACAGATCAAATCATACCAAAGCTATCATGCTATGTTATAGAGTTTTAAAAGATATATAATTTGCAAAACCAGTAATGGACAATTCAAAACCTTCCTAGAAAACTACACAGCAAGCAGTTTTATTAAGCTGGGGTCTTTTAAAAGAACAGTTCAGCTAGATCTGTTAGAATTTAGGATTTGGATTTTTAACATTACAGAAAATGTACATATTGCACAACTGGAAGATCTGATCAAGTGTTCGGGTTTTTAGGATCACAAAAGGGAACAGATTTCATTTAATCTTGAAGCAGAGGACTTTCTGTGGGTTGTATCATTAAATGCATTTCCTTTTCTCTGGTAGAAGGCAAAGTGAAAAAAAAATCCAGAAACTTTAACAAGTAAAGACAAGGTGTCTGGAAAAAATGCTGGCAACTAGCAGTGCTTGCATGGAAAGTTTCTATAAGTTGAAAGAAGAAATTTGAGCTAGGATCCCTGAAAATTAAATACCATGGCCATATAAATCTACAGTAGAATGAGAGGCAGACTAAGCTGCAGTAGTTTTCCTTGAACTCTTTCTTACTGTTGCATGGCTTAGTATCCTCCAGAATGTTATTCAGGATATATCCACATGAGAGCAAGGGAAATAATAGTCAGTGGGAAAAGTGGCAAGATAAAATGCATAAGACAGAAAATTGCTCTAAAATGTTCCTCAGAAAATGATTTTTAATATCAAAAGACATTTTCAATCTATATTTTAATTCGTTTTTCTTCTCTATCTAGGGCAATTGGGATGAGGTTTTAAGGCTTGCACATCTGTTTTAAAAATCATCCAAATATTGTTTGGAGGAAAATTCTCCCAGGTGCAGAGGGTCATCACAAGGTCTTTCTATCATTCATGCCAACATCCACTCTTCATATGTTTTAAGAGGTGCAGGAAAAGACAGGTGGGAAGAAGAATTTCATCTAGGAAAACGATAGCACAGCATCTGCTCAGGCTTTGAAACACATTACAACATATTGGATCCTTGTTTCTAAATGTACTTGGTCTGCATATTGTTCCAAAGTAATTATTGCTGTTGTAGTAGGTGACATCAATGATGTTCTGCTGAATAATGTTCTGCTCAACATCAGCTGAGAACTTCATCTGTAGCGTTTTTAGAATTCCTATCCATACTTGGTCATGATTTTTTTTTCTACAGTGTTCCTAATGAGATTGCACACAATGGCAACAATTAATTAATCTTGAAATTACGGGACAAGCAGTGGTTCCATATATCAGCATCTTGTGGGACAGGAGACATCAGGTATAATTAAAAGAATGGACAATGGACAGGTGGGAACTTTAATTATTGATGAAATTCTCTCTAAAAGAAATTCCATTATAAGCTCTTTAGCAACACTATCTTACTTGATTACTGCGACTCAGGTTTTTGTCACGTACCCACCCATAAGCAGATGTGTCCTGCATTTAGACAGAGGAAGGTGTTGGCACAAAGCCAGCAGATTAAAATGCCTCAAGGTGTATCAGTTGTCGGTGTGGGACTAAGTCCAGGGGATCACTTACTGCCCTGGACTAAACATCATCTCTGCTTCGCAGTGGGAGGGAGATACTCTTCAAAACGACATCAGCATTTATGATGGGCTGTCATAGTCAAGGACACAGTCTTCCAGGGTATCAGCAGAATGCAGGCTTTCAAATTTGTATCGCCATTTTGGTGCGAATAAACCTCTCTTTCAGTGGTTTATGCTGTTTTTTCAGGCACCTGCATTTTCTCTGAGGAAGGGAACTTCTTCTTGAGACTCAGTGCTTCCAATTGCCCTCAAGGGAAGCTGGGAGTGATAATCCCATACTCCATAATATGATTCTGTTCAAAAGCAGAATGTACTTAGACACTCAGCAAAAGGAATTGTTTCAGCTCTACTCCAAAACTGACAATCAGTGCTGAAAACTGACGGGTGGAGGGAGAGGGTTAGCACATTCCCTGGCAGGCAGGTCATTCTTGGTAAATCTCTTGCAGCTTCTTCTGTAGGCTATCAATCCCGTTTACTATCTGTGCACTCAGAAACTGTTAGAGCTTACAGAATGTCTCTGGATTTTCAATTAAGCCCACAAAATAAAGTTGTAAAGCTGTAATTTCTCTTTTTTTTATTCAAATTTCCTTCTGTTTATTCACATTCACAACAAAGTGCAATTCATATTTTGTCTGGAAAACCAGCAAAGGGCCCCTTCACAATTTAAAATCTCCAAGAACATCCCTTACAAGAGGCTGTCTATAAAGTGATAGGCAATATGTGCTGAATGCCATGTCAGAAAGAAGGCATGGACCTTTAAAGGCCGTAATTAATGTTCATTGCAATTAGTGGAAATTTTATGTATATTCCAAACAAAAGATAGGAGAATCTCCAACATAATACCAACGCATAAGAAATTAGACTTTAAAAACTAGACAAGACTCAAGCATATGGCTTTCCACATGAATTACCTTTTTTTTTTTCTTCTTTCATTCTTTCCTTCAAATAGCAAAATTGGTGGATGAGTGATAGCTAGCATTTGTACCTAGCATTTGATACAAATAAGAATTGAGAATGTAGTTAAGCTGGAAAAGAAAGACTGATCTGAGATATGAAAAGTGACCAAAAAACACAATATACACAAAGTGATGATAAATGGAATGCACTGAGTTGGAGAAAGTCTAGTGGGCACAAGCAGGATTGATGGCCGGTAGAAGTTATTTATAATTTTTGTTAAGTCATTAGTAGTCAGGTCTATTAGTGAAATGCAAAGTCTGTAAGAGGTTTAAACACCTCAGAGGCCAAGGAGAAATAAGTGAAAAGGACTGTGTACTGTAACTGTATAAACAAAAAGGAAAAATTAAATTTAGCATAATGTATAATAATATTTGGCAGATATAATTCAAGGATGTTCATTTTATGGAGGAGACAAACCTGGGAAGGAATAATGGCACAAGAAACATATGCGATTAACTGTGGACAGCAAAGTATTCATCAATTTGAATGTGTAACAGCTGCCAGTAAAAGGGCAGTGCAATTTTAGGCTGCATGCACAAAGACATCATATGGTGGAGGAGGCAAGTAACAGTATCTCTACAGCTCCTGTGACATCTCAGTTAGACTATTGCATGGTGGAGCTTTTTTTGGCTGCACATTATAAAAAAATAGATACTGTGAATCTGGAAAGAGTTTTAAAGAGCAGCAAAAGAAATGGTGAATTGGCTGGAGGGATGCAGGTCCTTGGGAAGTAAAGCTTATTTAAAGAGATGCCACCATCCTGAAAACTGCTTAGTTTCAAGAATTAAAGTAGCTTAAAGTGCTCTTACTCTTTCCTTTAACTTCCCCTGGCAATTAGATTTTTTTTTTCTTTCAATTTCTTTTAGTTTTTTGGGGTTTTTTTTATATGATGTATACGTAGCATGAGTAAGAATACAAAGCAAAAGGCCACTGAGGGAAAACCATGTTTCTGTTAGACTGATGATGTCTCGTAGCATATATACTTTAGTCAAACTGTAAATAAAAATTAGGATGAAACTACAAATATTTGATCCTTAACAGCAAGACTTTATACTAAGTTATTTAATTGTAAGGAACATAATTAAGATAATTATGTGAAATTGAGAGAGGGAAATTACTGTTCTCACAGCACAAGCTATTTTGATATTTAAAAAAAATGCTCCATTCTCAGAATGTGGTAAAATGAAACTAAATATATTTTACTGAATATACTGTTAGGATCAGTTCTGTAGTATCAAAAAAGCTACTAATTCTTAAAACATCTCTGATTTTGTCTATGATTATGTAATTTCAGCTGCTGCATGTCATTTGTCAACATTTACAGTGGATCACCAGAATTTCTTCTCTTCCTCTCTCTCACCCACACATATATACTGTATATATATTTAAAATATACAACAGAGAACAGTTTTCCAAGCAACATAGACAATGTAAACATATGATATACATTAACTGTAATGAGGCATATACATTTAAATTTTTATTTGGTTTGGGATAGATAGATATCTATTAATTTATTTTTTCCCCAAGCATGTGTTAAAATTTAAAGCCTTTAGTTTATCAAAAGTATAAACACTAAGGGAATAAAATGTCAGTAACACTTAGTAGTGTTCTATTAACAAACTAAATGTTTGACTTTTTTTCAGTATTTTTGCATTATTCTATTTTCAAAGAGGATAACCTAGATTGAACAGTGACTGGTAACCATGGGTTGCAGTGATCTACAACACTTAAGAAAAACCTTAGGACCTGTTAACAGTTCTCTAAAGTGGAAATTTATTTATCTTTATGGAGGAATTGCAGTGTGTACATTTGCCTCTATGCATTATGGGGTGAGCATAGTCAGGTCCACATAATGAAGAAGCTATGCTCCTTGACACAACTGTTTTCGGGAGCAGCTGATGCCATCAATCACCACTGTCTTGGTGTTATGGCAACAGTCTCCCATGTCGGTCCTCAAATCCACATTAACACCTCAAAGCAGTGCATAATCATTCATGCTCTTTCTGAATCTTCGTGCCCAATCTTTGTGCCCCATTACCCACCTGTTTAACCACAACATTGCAGGAGTCCCTCCCTTCTTCTCTCTGGGTTTTATTCTCTACTGAAGGTCTCAATGCTGAGCAAAGGCAGCTGGCCAAACTGGATGATAGGAAAAGCTGCAGTTCAAGCAATTTTTCCAGTTACGTAAATAAATTTGGGGTTACTTCAATGAAGAATAACAATTTGTTGTTTTCAATATTCAGATTTTAGATGTATTTGTTTCACAGAGTATGTTTATAATTTTTTAAGATGGATGGTGACAGTTGCTAAGCATAGGGAGAAAAAGATAGGGAAAAATAGAAAAGATTTGTTAAACATTACCTTTGCAAACAATTCTAAAAATTCCCATTAAAATTACATTGCTCCCTAAAGAGTTATTGTTTTAGATTTCAAAAGTTAGTCTTTAAAACTATTAAAAAGGTGTTTTTTTCTGCTTAAGAAGTAAATCTCACTGTTTACTAATCAATGCCTTCTGATAGGAGATAACATTGTGAGAACATAATTCATTTTCTTCATATATACACTACAAGCATACTGCAGAAAGTAGCATATTCATACAGTAGTTTGTTTATCTGTGTATGTATACATATGTATAAAAACATGCACACATCTTATTTTTTTTTGTGTTAACTCATGTCTATGGTAGGCTTTTGGTAAATAAAGTATTATTTAATCTGCATTGACCACTTCTTTCATGTTAAGTTACTAAATGTTCCTACATTGTTTAAATCATTAATATGCTTTTTCTAGCTAACTATCTAGTAGTCTTATGAAGTATTTCCTGTGAGCTGCATGCTTTGCAACAGCTCAGGTAAAAGGAGTTGGCAGCATGGTGTCAAGAATAAACTTTAAAAGGGCTCTCTAAAAGTAATGCTTGTAAGGTATTCATTTGACCTTCAGTGACAGAGCTTATGCCTTGCAAATTGATTAATACAGATACAATATCAAATCATTTTTCATACAATTTTTTAATGTTTGTTAAATGCTGGAGCAGTATGTAAACAGAGTATTTGGCATTTTTATTAGACTGCGGAACTCAGTCATTTCCTTTGCAACAACATCTCATAAACTATTTTGACAGTCTAATAAACTATAAAAAGCTGTGGTAAAAACTGGCTCTGAATGTTATAACCGTACAAAATGGAAAGAGCAAGAGAAAACATCTATCACTGAGATTATTATCACTGTTGCCATGGCAACCTGGTTGCAATGGCAATATCTCCATGGTTCTGCTGTTTGTTATCATCTTTCTTGATTTTACATCATTGAAATTGTAGTAATTACACTCTGCCTGATGAAAAATGCATGCTGTCATGGCAACTAAGTCAAATATTCTTAATCATTTCACCTCTTCAATCCAAAATGTAATTGTTTGTCAGTAAAATAGGTTATACAGAAGGCTTCTATAGACTTACGATTGCCTTAAGTGTTTTGCAAAAATCGTGCTTTTAGGCTCAAGACCCTAAGCTAAACTAATAGTCTACAATGGTAAACAATGACTCATTAGAGAAAGTAATCAGTTCTTATTAATTGTAGAGTAACTGTTCTAATGTGATAGAATAATGAAATACAAAACATATTACTTGAAATCAAATGTACCAGAGAACATTGACAGTATTGCTGGAGTCTTGAGGTAAATTGTATGTGATTCAGATTCTGTATTCATTTCATCTGAGCCTGTTTGCCACTCGTATCTCAAGAGTATCTACCTAAAACTTTTTTGTTACATTCATTGACTGCTCCCTCACCTCCACATCTACTTCTTTTTTTCCTAAATTCAAGTCTGAAGATTTAAAACACTGAAGACAAACTAAAGGAAAATTTTGAGCATTGCATTCAAATTCAGCTCTCTTGCTTTTTCCTCTGGTAATGTACTGTGCATCTTTTCAAAACAACTGTAAGCCAAATTTTCAAAGGAATCTCAGTCCAGCTTGATAACTAGGCCAGCCGTGTTGGTTCTGCAGTACATTGGGAGGTACCAACTGCAGGTACAAATGATCAGTTTCATGAGTCTCATTTCCCAGATCACGCATTTTGTTTCCCAGAAAGCCACTTGCTCATCAGATTATCATTTAAGATGCAAGTAATTGTTACTTCAGTAAGCTATCATGATCAATTGCAAGGTCAGACTTGCTGAGGATATTGTTTTAGTTCGACCTCTTTGCCTATTCTTGAGCATGTCTGATAAACTTGTTCTCATCACTTTGCAATGCGGTGAACTATACTGATACTTATCACCTGGGTTTGTGTATACACTCAGCTTTGTATTTTTTCAAGTCTTTTACTACTGTTCATGCATGAGCAGATGGTTCTTGTTAAGCTGAGGTACAGCGTCAAAGTTTCTGCTTCAAGCACGATTGCTTGTCCTGTTGATATTTTATACACATTGAGATATTTTGCCATCTGGGGAACATGGAAGAACATTTCCTCAACACTCCAAATGAATTAGGGATTTGTTTTGTTTTGTGCTGGGAATAATAGTGTGCCCAGCTCTGAATTATTTCTACTTCATTTAAGTACTTCACAAATATTAATGAACTCTTCAGAACACTTCTGTGAGAGAAGGAGGTATTGCTGATAACCGAGACATAGAGAAATAAGAAGCTTTATTCATGGCCACAAAAGAGGGTATGAGATACCCTGCAATCAAACCCATATTTTCATTAAAGTCTTACCTAAAAGACCATTCTTGATTGAAGGTCAAATCATGATCTATTTACCCAAACGACATTATCACTGGAATAACTGGGACCTTCTCTCTTACAACTCCATGAATCCTCTTGCAACTCCATGGTGGCTCTACTATGCATGGAATTAAGGTTTAGGGAAACTGCACTAAAATGACATGACCACTGGGAATGTGCTGAGCCACTGGCAATTATTCCTCAATAGGGAGCATGATTTCTCACACAAAATTACTCAAGTTGAGCCACAACTCAAGCTGGGTAGGAAATTTGTCCTTTTGTGAGAAGCATCCTGCTACTTTTAATTTAGCTGCTCCTTTCTTCGGAAGAAATTAAAGGCTACATATGTCCAATTTCCCCAAGAGGGAATCATGCTGTCAAGCCCCATTACCATAGGAAAAGAAACCAAATTAAAAAAAAACCACTATGGAAAACTAGCCATGAAACAAAAGAGGACATTTACGCCCTGTACAAATAACTGTAGCAATTTGAAATTGTCTACCAAATGCAAATATCAGGCTTTAAAGCACAAAAGCCATAGGCTACTCAGTTGGTCAACAGTAAAAATGGGTCAGATCCGAAAGATCTAAAACATGACACAGCATTCACCCTGTATTGAATTTCTGCCCCTATTGAATTTACTGTCTTACGACTCTGGGAAAAAGTAAGAGGGAAAATTGCATAATGACCTTCAAGTGAAACATCTTTTTTTCTGGAGACTGTCCTCAGGTTTCCATCCTAGATTTGGATAAGGTTCTGTCATTCGTTCCTTACTAATTTCTACATCAACTTTCTCAGTGGGCCCTCTTCACATTCATTGCCTACAGTAAGGTTCATTAATTTATAGATGTCGTTCTTTTATTTCTAGGAACCCTAAAGCCTTCCCATTTCTGAGTGTTTCAGGTTTTCAGATGCTTCCACATAGGCATCTTTCTGTTAACTTTAATGGGCTTTGCAACAGGGCATAAAACCCCATCTTTGTTCTAAATTTCATTTAACAAGGTCTTCATTTAGGTTGCTACTGCCTGTGCCTTAGATGTTAACAACCCCACCTGGTGTCCTTTGGTCCCTTTGAACTGCTCATCTCAGTAGCTGTGCTTTCAGATGGAGCCTTCATTGAGAATACCACTGTCTGAATCTGCCACTTCTTTCATTACTGACACCCATCGTGGAGCTTCACCACCCATGTCACAGACTGGCTGTGGTCTCCTGCTCTGCACAATGGCTGTTGGTGGTTTGCAAACCCAAGAACTTCCATTCCTCTCTCCTGCTGGTGTGCTTACCAATGGCTTGAGATTCGTTCTGGCCTCACAGACTGGAAACCCCAGCACTAAGAATTCAACCATCATTAGTTTAATTTATTAATTAATCACAGCCTGAGAAACAAAATAGCTGATGAAGAGGGCATTTCTTAAGCCTTTGGTCTGCTGTGTGTGAGCCACTGATGAAGTGGGAAGTCTAACTTCCACTGCTAAATAATAGAACAAATTCCAGGTAAGCATGCAGTTGCTGCTAACAGAAATTTAGCCAGAAGGAATAAAATTAATTAATTGATTAATTAATTAATACTTCATATCTGCCTTCTCTCGTTTCCTCTACTGTTATGTACAATTTGTCCTAACCAACTTGTCATGACTATTTACACACACAAAAAAAGATGTGATCTTTGTGTAGAGGAATTTAACAATTGCATTTTAAGCTTGATCTGTGCTGGATGCAGGACCAAAACAGAAGGGTTAGTAGTAGTCATGTGCCATAGGCCCTATATTATTAACAGATAATGGATTTTTGTTTGCTGACAAGAAAGAGGTTTGTACAGTGACAAGAAAAAGTTCAGTTTTTTTCCCCATCAAGTGTGAGAAAACAGCATTTGTGAAACTTTGAATGGTTAAGAATTTTGTTACGGTTTTCGAGATTAGAAAATACCGGTGAAGTTTAGCATGCATAATACAAACAAAAATTTAATATTGATAGTACAGACAAGCTACAGAGTTCCATGAAAGGTCATTTGATAGGTGACTTTGCTAGTTATCTGTTAGAATTACTCTTATAAGTACTCAGGTATACTTGCTGTGCTCTAAGTAGCATCTTCTGTGTAAATCTCTTAAGCAATAAAATTTGTCACTTGCTTTCCTGGAGACAAAAGAAAAAGAGGTAATGTAAGTTTTAATTCTGCAATGAAAATTACTGTTATAAAGCAAATGTACCCCAGCTTCTCATTTTCCATCCCACTTTTTAGTGAATGCATGTGTCATTTGAAAAAAAATAAATAAGTTGGAAGATACTTCCATAATATGAAGAGGTCTTAACAGAATATACTTTAAGATTTCTTGAGATATTTTTGATCAATAGGGTATTGTAACTGCTTAATCTAAGATAAGTAAATATGTGCTGAATGAGGGCATAAAGCATGAAACAAAAGTAGAAAAGAAGAAACTATATATGTCTCTGTATTTCTGGTCTTTATGAAGCCAGACAGATTCAGTAAGGCAATCTCCTGTATCTCAATGTATTGATTGATGAATTTTTGCTGCCCCTACATTTCTCTTGCAATTTCACTAAATATTATTTCTGCTGTTGCTTTCATTCTTACCAATTCGTTGTTGTTTTATTTGTATTTATACTCAGAAGCTATAAACAAATACAGAAAGTGGCTAGATTCTTTGCCACAGAATGTCTTTGTGGTTACTAAGGAATTGCACAAGCCTCCGAAAATAATTGTCTGCTAAGAATAAATATTATGTTACAAAAAGCTTGTTGTGGAACTGGAAAAGGTCCAGATTATAGACAGTTTAAGAAGAGATCTCAAAAGAAATCTTTGTGATTGTGTGAAGCAATATTAAATATTTCCCCAGATTCTTATGGTAGAAGTACTGTTCATGTGTAAAAGTATGGAGAAGACCTTTTATGTTGCCTTTGTCTCAGTAGGTCTTTCATTTCATAATGAGACCTGAGATGTGAATTTCTATTTCTTCTTTCAAAACTTTCCCATAGCAGCCTAATATATGGGTCTTCTAATAAAAGTGCACTCTGTAATGTGAATCCACAACACAAACTTTGAGAAAGGTGGCTGGAGACATCCATTAATTTTTACTTCAGACAGTGTAACACTGCCTTATTTACAGATCTCCAAAACCAGCCCAGTGGGTTGGGATAGCAACAAATGTTTCACTGAAGTGAAGAAATATTTGCTGTGTTGCAACTGGTTTTGGAAAAGATGATGCAGTTGATCATGTGGATTTTGCAGTGAAAGGTGTCAGTAGACTCTGCTGAGTGGCTACATATGGCAACTCGCAGGTAGAAGTTGACACATAACATTTTAATTGCAAAATAAAGTGCAGTTTGTATTAAGTTGCTGCAGATTCCTTCAAATCGAGAAACTCCAGGACAACTTGCACTGATCCCATGTTAAGATACCTGTAATACACTAGAAAATCTCAAGCAGAAAGACTCAATTTATTAATATGTTGAGTGCTTTTTTGTTGTTAAGCAGCAGGTCTGGAATTATTATGGGATTTTTTTTTAGGTGTGATGGGAAGCCTTTCTTGAAGAATGCTACATCAAGAATTCATAGAATCACAGAATGGTTTGGGTTGAAAGACACCTTAAAGATCATCTAGTTCCACTCCTCCAGCCATTATTGCAGCATTATCCTCCTAAGTGTTTAAATTGGTTGGATATGCTACCCCTCTCTTCTTTCTGGCATTTTAGAGGCCAGCTGAAGCAATCTGGTTAATTAACAATAATGCTGACCCTTCAAGAGTTGGAATGATTAGGTAGGTACAGCTGCTGGGTTTTTATAAACTGGGTTCAAAGCTCAGTTGCAGTTTCTCATGCTATTTACAGAGTTATTTCTCATAAAAATATTTTCTTTTAGAAATTAGAGATCAAGACATTAAAAAACTAAGTCTTTAAGTAAGTTGATAAATCTGATATTTTGCACTATTTTCCCTGCAACTGACTGTGTCAACTACACTATATCTTGAGTTTCCTTTAAGATGGGGAGAAGAGATGTTGAGGTACACAGAAGTACTTCTGTGACTTTCTCATACCACTGCCCACATTAATTTTCAAAGAGGGATCAGAACAGCTCAATGCAGAAGATAGTCACTGATTGACCTCACCACCTCATGGCTTTCACTTGCATTCTTGTCAGCCAGTCACCCTTACCTTCTTTCTTAGCTACAGTGGATACCATAGTATTCTTTTATATTCCTGCATATATTAAAAGAGTATGATCTGTGGAAAGCTCTAGGTTTTGTCCCTCCAGGCCTTTATTTCACTAGGATATTCACTAGACAAAGTACACTATTCCAAAACCTACACTATTCTCAAACCACTATTCCCATGGTTTTTCTAGTGATGGGTAGAAGTCATCTTGAATGTACAGCTAATGGTCTAGGATGCAAAGGCTGATGAAAGTGTGTTACACATCATGATCCACTCTCTTCTTACCAGATGTCCATCGGTTGGACAGATACAAGACCCTTCACCTTCAACATAATCTTTGTGTTCTGGCGTTCCTTCATCTATTTTTGAAAATGACAAGCTTTGAAAAACAAAACAAAAAAAAAGTGTATGTTTTTCTGAATAGAGCAAGCTAGTGAGTCCTTCAGTACTCCAAGATGTTTGTCATTTCCTTTGGATCTTTTGAGGTCTGTGTGACTTCCTTTAATGCACCAGAATTTAAGAATGGACTTAGCATACTAGAATTGATAAATGGACAGGCAACATACTTAAGAACCCTCTTCAAGATTTAGGCTTCTTAAAGGTAATAATAAGTCACTAGCAGCAGATAGTTTCAAATTACTTTTTCTTTCTAATTGGCAATTAGGTCTAATTAACTTTTAGTTAATATTCAATGATTTCCTTTAACAAATGGAACCCTGATGAGATTACATCTGTTACGACTGCTTGGTTTGTGACTCCATTTTCTGCATATTTCTCTAGTTTATAGTGACTTCAGCTTCAGACTAAAAGAAGATCATGCATCAGCTGGAATGAAAGTATAAATTTATCTAAAGTTACCACAAGTCCAGAAAACTGAACCAGTAATTTGAAAAATAACATTGGTATGTAATCCTCAGGGCTCAGGGTTGAAAACTTGTAGAGATCCGGGTGGAACTTTGAATATATTTGGGGTTTCTTTTATATTGGATGGATTCTTTTTGTGAAATTATTTATAATATTGCTCTAATTCTTATACTCAATGGATAGAAATTTAAAAGGTCATGTCCTCAATTACTAGCTTCAGGGGAGGAAAAAACATTGGATAAGTGATCATTCAAAATAAGCTGAGGATTCTGTCTCAGTGTATATATAGTAAATATATTTTGCTGATGGATCTTAGAAATTAATTTTAAAGATTTACTCGAGTCTCCCAGGATGAGGAACTGGAGACAGCAGATTACATGATATTAATGAGACATGAGCAAGCAAGTAAGTATACTTAAGTCTTTTAGGAACTCAGCTGCAAAATTTTATCCTTACATGGACAGTCCAGCTAACAAAAATAGAGCTGTTTGCATGAGCACAGAACATTTGCCTAAGTAAAGGTTTGCAAGACAGTCATTAAGCACATTTTGTTCCCTTAGCTTTCCAGGCACTGATTTCATTCAATATCTATTTTGGTTTATTGCTTTTTTATTTTCTCACATTGCACTAATATGTGTCATGGCTGGATTTTTTTTTTTGCTACTTATCTTATGTATTTTCTTCTGTTTCTGTCCCACTTTGAGTGTGTTTTATGCAATCTCTCAGCAAAATATCATGCTAGCAAATCCTTAGAGACTGTCTCTATTTATATCCTGCTGATTATGAAGAGTTTTCTAACTTGTTTTTTGATCAATTCAGTATTTAATAAATATGCATGTATTGCTCATGTTATATGGATTAAGGAACATTTTAGCCAGCAGAGTAATACCTTTCTATTTGAGGAAAATTCATACCATACAGACTACAAAATTATTTTTATGACTAGTGTTTTGTATTTGAAAATCAGCTTCTATTTCCTACACATAAAACAAAAAAATTAAACTTTTCTTGAAGAACCAAAGTAAAACCAAAGTGTCAGTCCACAACATTTTTATTTTTAAATTGTGCTGCTGAAGTTCATGTAACAAGCCAAATTTACAGTGATACAAAGCTACATAGAGTAAGTTGGACGGAAATAACAGAATTCATTACTCTTTGTGTAAACACCATATATCATAAAAGTTTGTTTTGGCTTAAGTATAGGGCAGCGATGTATCAAACCTTTGCCACTTCATTTCTGCAATTCAAGATTTAGTTTTTTCCTTCCTTTTGAATGAACTCTAGTTGTTTGAATGCAAAAAAACCCCGGACTTTTCTTACAATCAGCAAAGATTGTTACTAACTCACATCACATGTCTCGACCTAATTAGGATCCCAAATTGCACCTTCCCCTGGATATGATAGGCCTGATTCAATTCTCATTTGCCATGGTTCATGCTGATATGACCACTCTGACATTGTGGAATTACTTCCAACTTTTGTCTGTGACAGTGAAATGGGAATGATGGCTGTTCAGTCTGCTGCCAAATTCTTCTGTAATGTAAACTTATTAATTCCCAGAAGTCGAGTAAGACATGGTTAGGTGAGATCTTTCTAGAAACAACCCCACAAGTCATTAGGAAAAACGTAACTATGTGATTAACACATATGATAACTATATGGTTAAACACCCAGTTCTGTTTAGTATCTCCAGTTCTGTTTAACATCTTTATCAATGATCTGGATGAGGGGATTGAGGGCTCCCTCAGTAAGTTTGCAGGTGACACCAAACTGGGTGGGAGTGTTGATCTGCTTGAGGGTAAGAAGGCTCTGCAGAGGGACCTGGATAGGCTGACTCAACGGGCTGAGGCCAATTGTGTGAGGTTCAACAAGGACAAGTGTCGGGTCCTGTACTTGGGTCACAATAACCCCATGCAGGTCTACAGGCTTGGGGAAAAGCCAGGCAGAAAAGGACCTGGGGGTGTTGGTTGACAGCCGACTGAACATGAGTCAGCAGTGTGTCTAGGTGGCTGAGAAGGCCAATGGCATCCTAGGGTGTATCAGAAATAGTGTGGTCAGCAGGAGTAGGGAAGTGATTGTGCCCCTGTACTCAGTTCTGGTGAGGTGACATCTCAAATACTGTGTTCAGCTTTGGGTCCCTTACTACAAGAAGGACATTGAGGTACTGGAGCGTGTCCAGAGAAGGGCAACGAAGTTGATAAAGTGACTGGAGAACAAGTCTTACGAGGAGTGGCTGAAGGAGCTACAGTTGTTTAGTTTGGAGAAGAGGAGACTGAGGGGAGACCTTATTGCTCTCTACAACTACCTGAAAAGAGGTTGTAGAGAGGTGGGTGTTGGTCTCTTTTCCCATGTAACTAGTGATAGAACAAGAGGAAATGGTTTCAAGATGTGCCAGAGGAGGTTTAGATTGGATATTAGGAAAAAATCTCTTTACTGAAAGACTGGTCAAACACTGGAACAGGCTGCCCAGTGAAGTGGTGGAGTCACCATCCCTGGACATGTTCAAGAAGCATGTGGATATGGCACTTCAGGACATGGTTTAGTGGACATGGTGGTGTTAGGTTGACGGTTGGACTTGATGATTTTAGAGGCGTCTTCCAACCTTAATGATTCTGTGATTCTGTGATGGTCTATGAGATATGTTTTTTATCAAAAAATACCAGCCAATAAAAGAAAAAAAACCCCAACAACTTGATTTCCTGTTTAAATATTCAAGAGCACTGTACACCCTCAAAAGCAAGATCCTAGCATATTAGGAAAATGTACAATATGATAGTACTTCTCACGAAAGTAAGGTTGTTAATTAGCTCTAATGCTTTGCCTAGAACAGGCTTTTGTTAATTATATATGCCTAGGTTAAATATTAATGGTTAGCATTTATAAAGAGCTTTGCATTTTTTTAAGTACTCAGCAAACATAAACTAATTATATGTCAGAATATCCTGTCTAATTAGATAACTGTGTAATTTACCCAGAAGATACATTATTTTTCACTTCCTGTCACTGAACTATTGTGTGGTATTCCTTTACATTGCTAAATGGTTGCTTTCTACTCCAGGAATGACTGAATTAGAAGGCAAAATATACATGAAAGTTGCCTGGGAAATTTCATTTTCTCATTGGAAAATTCTAACTTTACAGTTTCCTTGAAGGAAAAAAATCCGTTATGCCGAAGCTCCTGAATAGAAAATAATGGGTGTTTGCTTTGTACAATGTGGAAACATTACATATGGTGTTTTCAATGAAAAATATTTGGAAAAGTCTTTTTGTTCCAAAATGTTGGTTTCCTTATGCTAACTCTAAAAAGAAACACATCTTACTTGTCCCCTTTTGCAGGAATCTTTTGAAATCTTTCATACTGCTGGCTTTTGGCCTAATCTGTTCTCTGCTGCTGAGAAGCATATTCAACTTGTGGTATGAGTAGCATTAACAGATCTTCTGTGCATCCTTCTGGACAGAATATGTGTTGCCTTTGATCTTAACATTATTGTAACAGTATGCTCTGATATGTCTCCATTTGTCTGTCTTTTTTATGTTCTACATTCTTAACATTTATGAAGACATCAGTTCTAGAATCAGCTTGGAATGGAAAAATTAAGTTCACATACTGAAAATTCAGCTGATATCATGAAATCGAGAATACCTTGTCATTGAATACCTTATGTAGTATCTATCTGAGCATAGCTTTATTGGAAACAGTGAATTTTGCTACATTTGTTCTCCTCTTCCATTTGTCATGTGAATGCTCTGTCCTGTGAAAACTGATGTCACTGCCTTTGCTGAATGGCAGATTGCTTTGGAAATATATGACATCAATGCACCAAGAGTGACTTAAACATGGATTTCAGAAAATTTGTTTCCTTCTTATATGTAGGATGAAACCCATCTCTTAAGATACCTGTCTGTGATATACCTTGTCACCAGTACCTTAGTATCTACCATATAAGCTTGTAGGAGCTTCTCGGCTTCTGTTTTCATGACTCACTTGTGTTTGTTAAGACTCAGAGTTTGTTAAGATACTGCTAATGCTACAAGGTTTGCTTTTACAGTTTCTTATATGAACAGGAAATAACTTGAGTCAGGACCTTTCCTCTTCCTAACAAGCAGCATCCTGGATACTGGGACATGAAAAGCCCTTTATGCACCATGGGCAGAACAAGCAGCCTTTTTTTTCCTAAGGCTTGGCAAGGTTATGAAGTTGTCAGTTTTAGTTGCTGCTCACAGTTGTCAGTTTACCCAAGCAGATCTTTGGCACCAGAAGGTGACATGGCATCTTTCACTGAGGCACTAACAAATAAATATATCTACAGAAGAATTTTTCTTCTTTAAAAGAATGAGTAATGGTTAAATTCCTCATCTGTGATTTTTAGAAGGAGCTATGGGAATGAAGTGCTCAAATCCTACTGAAAGTCAAACATATGAAACTCCCAGGTACTGAAATGTTAGGACTGCCTGTTCTTGCCTTAGGACTTGACAACACAACTGTTGTTCAGAATAGAACCCATGTAAGAACAAAGCATTGCTGAAAATTAGGCCACTTATTTAGGTCCTCAGGGAAGGACTGAACTGCAGTGGCAACTCTGACCCTAAATCTCTTTAATGTTTTGATCATGCTACCAAAAAGGCTCATCTTAAATTTACATTTCTTGTTATCTTAGCAATGCAGTTAAGTCATCTTTGTCACTCTTTCTGAAAAAAGGACTGTTTCAATCCTTGCGGAGACTGTGGTAAACATCATGTATATGATAAAAAGAAAACAGAAAAATTCATCTGTGCTCCTCACAACAGCAGATTCAGTAAAAGCAGAAGCACGATCATCTGAAGTTTGTGTTTAAGGAAAAAGGTAAAGAAGGAAATCAGTTTCAAAACTCGGTGTTCTAAGGAGGCCTTTCTAGATTAACTATGCTAACATATTTGTAGTCTCTGTCTGTCTGATTTAGATTTATTAGAGGCATTAAGGAAGTTGTATGTCTTTTGAGAAGCACTGCCTGTTGAAGTTATGGCTCTTGGGTTATGCAGGCCCAGCATCCTTTCTCACTCAACCCTGTTCATTTTATGAATACACTCATCGTGCCTCTAACTAACACTAATTCATAAACAGATTCCCAAGGCTGTGGCAAAGCACAGGTGCAGTGCAAACATAGATATTAACAGTCCCACAGCTTTAGAAATATGGTATTACAGCTCATGGAATTTAATAGAATGCCATGCATTCAATTCCTGTGTCACTGATGTTATTATACATATGTTAGAAATCTCATCTGAAAGGTATAGATTATTTCAGTGCCTTTTGTTCACCACTAACTCTTTAGAAACCATATGGAGTGGGATTTTTCAAAAGCCTGTACCAAGAACCTAACCCTGCTCCAGTTCAAACCACAGTTTTGCCATTAACTCCAGTGGAACCTGAGGTAGGGCAGCACCAGCTGCTACAGAACGTCCAATCCTTTATGTTTATTGAGAGAAAGATGACAGAGGGACTCATTCTAGATTCAAGTCAATAAGATCTTTGGGTGTAAAAGAAACTAATGGCTGGCTCTTGTGAAAGAAACTACCTCAGCAACACAGCTTCAGAGCATAAATTTGGCTTCAGCCATGCATCCAGACATGTTGACATTGGCTCCTCAATCAGTACAGTTTCCAGGAGCACATGTGTTGGTGCATTAACAGTCCCACTGTAGGATCAAGTTCTAAAGGACACTGTAATGATGAGCTTAGTGCCATTCTTTTTGAGTTCTAATGCCTACATTTCCAGACAATATTACATGCAGTGGTTGTAAGTGATATCTGAAATGGCAAAAGCAACTTGAAGTGCTGAATGGGTACCTTAAAGCTAAGATTCTGCTAAAGAATAGCACAAGTTGGGGAGAGCAAGTGAACACTTTCAAACATACATGGAGTATACAGCATTTATAATAACAAAGAATTAAAGATGAATCTACAGGACATCAACTGCTTTTATATCCCAGAAAAGCCTTTGGGGGTTTGTAGGCTTTTTGGAGGTAAATCAAATTCACATATAGCCCTGATCCCAGAGTATATCTCGAGTGCAAAGTAGATCTACACCACTACTGGCATCTCTTAGCTATTCTGAAGTGCCTTTCCAAAGCAAGGTAATAATGAATTACTTACAGCTGATTAAAAAGTTACATCCCATTTCCAAATGTGCTGGAGAAATATAAAAAAATTTAATTTAGATAAGAATCAGGCACTATCATTTTCTTCTGATAGCATTTCACATCACTTGTAAAGCTGAAAGACTACAGAAGAGAAGAGCAATAATGAACTGATACTCTGCTCCAAGTGAGATTAAATTTTAAACAAATATCTGTATATAGATGAGTCTAAGGAGAAAAAGCTTGCTATGCATTAGTACACATATACTCTACAAATCTTCAGCTTAACCCCACTGTATCCATCTAATGTGCAGTGTATTAGTATTTAATTTTACGAGTATTCCTTTCTTTGTTATTTCAGTCCTCTTACACAACATCTCGGAATGTATTTTTCATGGTATTTTGTTTATAACCTAATATTTCAAAGATTCTATTTCATAGAATCATAGAATTGTTATGGTTGGAAAAGACCTTTAAGATTATCAAGTCCAACCATTAACTAACTCTACCATGCCCATTTTTAAATCATGTCCCTGAGCACCATATCTAGACGGCTTGTAAATACATTCGGGGATGGTGATCCAACCACTTCCCTGGGCAGCCTGTTCCTGTCTTTGATAACCCTTTCAGTGTAAAAGTTTTTCCTAATGCCTAACCTAAACCTCCCCCTTGCCTCCATTTCCTTTTGTCTTATCGGTTTTAACTTGTGAGAAGAGACCCAAGCCCACTTCTCTACATCTTCCTTTCAGGTAGCTGTAGACAGTGATAATGTCTTCTTTCAGTCTCCTTTTCTTCAGACTAAGCAAACCCAAGTCCCTCAGCTGCTCCTCATAAGACTTTTTCTCAAAACCCCTCACCAGCTTTGCAGCCTTTCTTTGTACCCTCTCCAGCACCTCAATGTCTTTCTTACACTGCTGCACCCAAAATTGAACACAGTACTCAAGGTGTAGCCTCACCAGTGCTGAATACAGTGGGACAACCACTTCTCTAGTCCTGGTGGCAATAATATTCCTAATGTAGACCAGAATGCCATTGGCTGCCTTGGTGACCTGGGCACACTGCTGGCTTATGTTCAGTTGCCTGCCCACCAACACCCCCAGGTCCCTTTCTGCAGGGTAGTTTTCCACTCACTCTTCTCTAAGCCTGTAGCATTGCATGGGATTGTTGTGACCCAAATGCAGATCTCAGCACTTAGCGTTGTTGAAGCTTATACAATTGGCCTCAGCCCATCCAGCCTGTCCAGGTCCCTCTGAAGAGCCTTCCTACCCTCAAGCAGATCAAGACTTCCACCTAACTTGGTGTCGTCTGCAAACTTACTGAGGATGCACTCAATGCCCTCATTCAGATCATTGATAAAGATGTTAAGCAGGACTGGCCACAACACTGAGCCCTGGGGAACACCACTTGTGACCGGTGCCAACTGGATTTAACTCTATTCACCACCACTCTCCAAGCTTGGCCATCCAGCCAGTGTGTCATCCAGCAGAGTGTATGCCCGTCTAAGCCTTGGGCAAACAGTGTGTTCATGAGAATGCTGTGGGCAACAGTATTGGATGCTTTACTGAAGTTCAGGTAAGCAACATCCACAGTCTTTTCCCCATACATCAAGCAGGTCACCTTGTTATAGAAGAGCATCAGGTTGGTTAAGCAGGACCTGCCCTTCCTGAACCCATGTTGACTAGGCATGATCATCTGGTTGTCCTGTAAATGATGTGTAATGGAACTAAAGACGACTTGTTCCATGAACTTCCCCAGCACTGAAGTCAGACTGACAGGTCTGCAGTTTCCTGGATCTTCCTTGTGGCCCTTCTTGTAGATGGGCATCACATTTGCAAATCTCCAGCCCACTTGGACCAGTTAGCCAGTTAGCCCAGGACTTATAAAGAATGACTTGGTGAGCACATTTGCCAACTTCTTCAGCACTCTTAGGTGTAACCCACCTGGTGACATAGACTTGTATATGTCTAGGTGGTGCAGCAGGTCACTAACCATTTCCTCTTGGATTATGGTGGTCCCATTCTGCTCCTCATCCCTGTCTTCCAGATCAAAGTGGTGGGTACCCATTAAAAAACTAGTCTTGCTATTAAAGACTGAGTCACTTATACCCAATAAAGAATGAAGATTCTCCCTAGTTCTGCTTTTGTTATTTATTTATAGAAGCATTTTTATTGTCTTTTACAGCTATAGCCAGATTGAATTCTAGTTGGGCTTTAGCCCTTCTAATTTTCTTCATCTTTGTAGTCCTTCTGAGTGGCCTGCCTCACTTTCCAAAGGCCGTAAACTCTCCTTTTGTTCCTGAGTTCTAGCCAAAGCTCTCCATTCAACCTGGCTGGTCTTCTACCTCGCTGGTCCATCTTTTGGGATGTGGGGATGGCCTGTTCCTACACCTTTAAGATGTCCTTCTTGAAGAGTGCCCAGCTTTCCTGGACTCCTTTGCCCTTCAGGACAGCCTTCCTATCTGCCAGTCAGTCTCCTGAACAGGCCAAAGTCTGCCCTATGGACATCCAAGGTGATAGTTCTGCTAACCCCCCTCCTGACTTCTCCAAGAATCAAAAACTCTATTATTTTATGATCACTATGCACAAGATGGCCTCCAACCATTACACCTCCTACAAGTCCTTCTCAGTTAACAAGCAGCAGGTCCAAGAGGGCACCCTCTCTATTTGGCTCTTTCACCAGCTGTGTCAGGAAATTATCTTACTCACACTGCAAGAACCTCTGGGAGTGTTCCCTCTCTGCTGTATTGTATTCCCAGCACACGTCTGGAATCTGTCTCCACCCATTCTTCTCCTCTTCTGTTGGTTGTTTTTTGCAGGGGTTTTTAGACTTTCCTGAGATAATGAGCACAGAAAGCCTGGACACCTGGTGATGCAGTCTCTGTATAATACTTTCAAGACTCGAATCACAAGACAACCTTCTAAAATTAAGCAGTATACTGTCTTCTTTTCCCTTTAATAACCATATTTAACTTCAATCCTCAGGTTATGTTAACATTTTCTCCCCAGCAGAATATTCTGGGGCAAATCTTGCTTGCATCCTCCTTAACTCACAGGAACAAAGGGTTGGGTCAGTTTCTTCCAGGTTTCTAAGCCTGTAGTATTTCTTCTGAATAGAGGTGGCATGTGTTTTGAGGGGCAAAATGCTGGGGCTAAGGGACAGGGTTCACCTACCAGCCATGCATTTAGCCCTGAACTCAGTCTCGGGCCATACCTAGTCAAATGGGCTACCACAGGAAAACCTTAAAGTTATTACAGCTCCATGTAGCCTTTCTGTGAAATAGATGATGGCGAAGATTTGTATCTGACCCTAAAATATAAATCAGTGTTACGCTACTAGATTTATCTTGACAACAGAAGGCAAGCAGGCTATCATTATTCCACCACTGAATATTTTTATTTTTGTAAATTATAAATATTACTTTTTCCTCTCCACCTACAGTCTTAAGAATGTGGTTTCACATTTCATTTAATGCTAAATGGTTCATTACATAGAGTAGCAACTTAGTTCTCTTATTATGGTGTTATCTTTCACTTTGTCAAAATATGTCTACTTGATAAGAAATCTGACAGAAGTTGCTTATGATGGGATCACTAACAGCCATCAGTTTCTCTCTAGCAAATGAAACTGTAACCATGGAAACAGCCTTTTTTTGCCAGAATGAAAATGAGACAGCACTCTGCTGCAGCCATTAGTAGAATACACAAATGTCCCTCAAGGCAAACATCTAAAGCAAATGGACTGCAAAGTAAGGAGCACTAATTTCTATTTATTTAGGATTTGTAAACCTAGCAGAGCAAGATATTAACAAAGGAACAAACAAAAGGAGGTTAAAAAAAGATGTTTGTATTTTTCTTTCCATTTACAAAACTCCTCATTTTAAATAAAAATACTTTATTCTGGTTTTATAAGTATAAGCTTAAATAGTCCTATAACGATATACTTAAACAATGCTGTGGTTTGATTGTGCTTGTTCTATGCAAACAATAATTTTAAAATATTACACTAGAAAAATGGCTTTTTTTCAATTTTTTTGAAATCTGTACTTTAGTACAAAAGTATTAAAAATACTGAGTGTGATGCATTTTTTTTTCACACTGTTTAATTTTCAAACAACCCTGTTCATACAGATAAGATACACCACGGCTGATAATAATTCTGTTCTAAACACTATCAGCAGTCAACCACAGGCTGTCAAAGACCTTTCAAGTGTCAGACTCTTCTTACTGTCCTCTTTATTCAGTACTACGCCCCTCCTGCTACAAACTACTTATTGAATGCATAGATTCTTTTGACACACTTGGATTAGGTGAGGGGTCTTAAACCATCTCCCATGTACATCAATAGGATATATCTAAACTTGTTTGCCTTCTCCTTTCACATCAAAAATCCTAGTTACTCAGAACAGTAATGTCAAGCCTCTGTTCTATTTCCAGCTCACTGAATAAACTAAAGATACAATTTTCCACTAGGATAATTAGTTCGTTAGCCAAAACTGTTTAGATATTTAAATCATACCTAGCAATGGATTGGAATCATCTTGCCAATTACTTACAGATACCTTGGGGTTTTTCAAATACCTGTGTGCCTGTAAATATGACAAGGTGACATGCTGTGACAGCCACTTTCAGAAAGCTGTTTCCTATAGTGTGATTAGAAATACCCACCATTGTTCTGACATGTTTCATATAGGTTAAGAAATACGTATAGAAGAAGTTGCCTGCTGTCAGTATACTCACTGGAGCTGTAAAAAAATAAAGAATGGGCAATGTCAGAGTAGAAAAGCTAACCTGAGAAGGCTCTAAAGGCAAAGTATTCAAGCTTTTATAAACTTACAGTCCTAGACCTTTATGGACTTCTAAGTGTTAACCGTGTCACAGATGAACCAATGTGGGTAACTAAAATGGTACTACAAAGACCACTGCCTCACTGGAAAGTTACTTGGTTAACCTACCTGCAGAATATCCCTAAAATACTCCCCTTTCAGATCAAAGGCACATGTTAAAATTAACATAAAAATGGGAGAGGTGTCTTGATATTTGTTTCTGCATGATATTGTCTTTTAATTGTCCTAAGCATATGTTCAGCCATATGTGTGAGTATATACGTATACTCACATACACATAAACATAAAGTAAAGATAGTGGATTATCATTGCATGTAGGTTTGCAAAAAGGTTTTTCAGACTCAATTAGACATCTTCCTGAATAGATGCATGTTTGGGAAGAAGCAAGCAAGTAAACAAATCTTGATATATTAGAAAACTGAGGGTGGGGATTGAGGAACAAAACACAAATAGCTTCATTTTCTATAATCTATTACAGAAGCATAGGACTGCACCAAAATTTTAAGGTAAAGAACACCTACCCAGACATAGCGCTAGTTAAGTGCGGCACTTGCACATACTAGTATACATAATAGTTAATTAAATTTGGAAGAATTTCCAAGTAAATAGATCTGTTATTGGCTGCTGGAAACTGACAGCTGGAGTTACAATTCTCTTTAGTCCAGACATCAGAAAAAGCTTTAGCTATAATAATAGAATCATACTAACCTAGCCTGAAACTCCATCCCTAGAAGAATGAAAAAAATCAATAAGAGGCTGAAATGTCTAATACCAAAATATATTTGATGTGAGAGTACAGTAAAAGATGATGTACATGGCCACTTTCTCACTATTTGCATTACATTTCAAATTCAGTCGCCTTTGTCATCACATAATAGATTATCTATATAGTTTAGGGTACAGATCTTTATTGCTTGCCCATGACTTGTTATTTCTCTACAAGATGGTGAATTATACCACTAATTATATGAAAATAAATAAATATATACAAATATTTTTATGTTTAAACTAAACATAACAGTGATATTCCATTGCTCAAGTAGTTTGCTATTCTTTATTATTGCCATACATTCAATGGCGACTATGTACTGGGTAATTTGCTTCTCAGCTCTCAACTGAGCATTGATATTGGTCCTATAATCTTGAATTGATCCAATCTACTCAAGGCAACTAAGCTGAGAGAATACCTCCTCTAGCCTTCTTCAGTATCCAGTAAGATGAGAGAAGCTCATGTAGAGAACAATTCAGCCACTTAAAATCTAAATGACTTCTTGGAGGTGCTTGTTTTTTCCATTGGCCATATAGAAGGCTGACAGCTGAGTTCAGATAGTGCCTAAAAGTGAGTGGACAAGTGTTCTGCAGAAGTAGGATAAGTCACCTCATATCCAGAAAAGAACAGATCAAACATTTGAAGTCAATCTAAAAATGCAGAGGCTTGAAGCGCGTTTTGTCACAGCAGCAGTAGCACCATTGATGTTACAGAATCACACAGAATCACAGAATATTAGGAGTTCGAAGGGACCTCAAAAGATCATCCAGTCCAATCCCCCTGCCAGAGCAGGATCACCTAGACTAGGTTGCAGAGGAATGCATCCAGGCGGGTTTTGAATGTCTTCAGAGAAGGAGACTCCACAACCTCTCTGGGCAGCCTGCTCTAGTGCTCTGTCACCCTCACAGTAAAAAAGTTTTGGTAGCATGTTGCTACCATGCTACTCCTTCTGTACGATCAAAAGCAAGGAAAAGAAGAAAATTAAAAGAAAAAAAATCAGATCAGTTAGCAGGAAGAAGAGAAAGAGTAGTGTTCCCTTTGACTGTACTGTAGGTGTTTTTGCCTTTGAATCTGGCTCTGAAATAATGCTAACTGTGCCAAGAGAGGCATGGGTGGAGATGCAGCAGCATTTGGAGTCCAGACCTGGCCCTGTGGTACATAACTTCCAAAAGACATGTGCCATGCATTCATCCAGCAGCAACTGCTCACTATAGGACAGGTGAGAAAAAGAGTTGCTGGCACAACAAATTAAATTTAACCTATCCTTATAATACTGCATCAGGTTCTGTTCTTCATCAAGTAAATAGACAAGTTGAAATGTGACTTAGGAAAGCTTCTGGATTTATATTTTCTCTAAAAGATCATCCCACTCTGGACTACACTGAGCATTTCTGCCTACAATAACACCACTGTATCCCACAGTACTGCCAACCACCATGGGTACAGCGCACTACTTCATATGGTTATATTGAATAAGAAACTTTATATGTAGCTAACGGGCTCTGGTAACTTCAGATATTTCTGTCCTGAAGATCTTGTGTCTGTGTGATAAGGCAGAGATACATATTCATGGCTATAGAGACAAGTTAATATAAAACAAATAATCTTGCCTCACACAAAAGTGATGAGGAAAGTTCCAGATACTATGTGCTCTTCGCATTCAGAAATTATTTCTTTGAGTTTTAATATTTTCGTTGGTCCTGATGATGATTTTAGTGGTGTTTGTTGTTTATTGTTTGATTCTTATAATTTATTATGAAAGGATTCTACTTTATAAGGTAAGAAAACTCTTAAAAAGAAAGGATGTGAATATGTGTATCTTTCAAAGTGCAGACGAAAACAGAATGTTTTCCATTTTGTTTAAGAAAATGTTATTTTAAATATCTAATTACCCCTATTATCAGTCAGTTCTTTGGGAGCATATTCACACTGACTAACTTTACCTATATTCTTAGTGTCCCTATATTCTTAGATGAGTCACTCCTCATAGAAACCTATGTCTTCCAGCTGCTCTATAGAAAGACTAGAAGGTTTAACTTCTTATTTTGAAGGATCACATCACACCAATTCAATGCCTAAAGCTAGGCAGTCTTAAAAGCAAACCTTGACAAAGGATCATTGGTTGTCCCTTTCAAATAGTCCATTCATCCTGGACCAAAGGAGCAGGTTAGGAGCAAAGTTTTTGCTACATGTAAGCATGCTATTTCTTTCGTTTCAAATCTGATTACGGGTTTTTGTGTTAGCAGACACTATCCTGGTTGAATGCACAAGGCATCATTTGAACCATTAAGTTCAGGAATGACCACTGAAATTGCTCATGTTTATTCATTAGTATAGCATAAGAACTTCAATGAGTGTAAGAGAAAGAGTATTTTGATTTTGTATTTTTCAGTATGCTTAGGCGTCTAATGGTACTTTAAGATCTCTGCAATCTCTTGTAGCTTAGAGTATTCTGAGCATCATGAAAATATGTCTTATATGTTTTTCTTAACACCTCAGTTATCACATAAAATATAATTCACAAGCAAGTAGGATCTGTATAGAGAACATTAAAAGGCAGATTGATCACTAAACCTGCTAAATCCTAACTGCTCTAGGAGTATAGCAACATGTTCCCTGAACCTGGCTTCAAAGCACTAGGGTAAATTACAGACAAACCCATTGTTGCAATTGCTGTAATGAGTATAATTTCAAGTAATTTTAAAACCTTTTACATAACAAACTAAAAAACTAATCATGTGAAGGATCTGATTATAGGGAATATAGGTCTGAAGATCTCTCAGTCTAAAAGATGCCAGGTCTGTACAGTTTGATATGTGGTATGCTGTTGGGCTCACAGTCAGTATGTCTACAGGGACCTGATCATGATAATCCTTGGTTTGTTTCAAATAAACCTCTGTTCTCCCGTGCTCAGCTTCCTACAGCTGTACAATAGCTTTTTCCTAGAAATGCTGCCAAGAAGAAGCACAGTAACAGGGGTCAATTCCAACCATGAACTTTATGAATTGTTTAGTGGTACATTAAAGGACAGCATCAAGTTCACTTATAAGCTTTGAAATGATCTTATTTCTAGCCTGTGCAGATGGATGATTCCCTGTACATTTGATTCACTTGGTCAAAATTTAACCCATTGCCTCTTGCAACTCCCCCCTCTGCAAAAGTCTCTGCCTTCTGCTTTTTATCCTTTATAAACAATCTTACCAGAAAACCAAGGCAGGAGGCAGTATCTGTTGTGGGTGTCTATTACAGGCCACCAG
>NW_010156418.1:0-6539 GCF_000695765.1 Mesitornis unicolor
AATATAATATGTAACACAAAAAGCAAGGCTAATGTCACTTGGACCTTTCCTCATGAAGAAAGGGATATTTATCTCTGCTAACTGATTAGCAGGCAAGACAAGTCTTGTATTAGCTAGGCACATTCCAGTACTTTGAAAAGGTTATGAACAAGATTCTAGGATGTGTTGCCTGAAATAACAGATGGCTGGATTTAATAAATCCAATAGGTTCCAGCCATACGTGTGAAATAATAGCTTTAATTCAGCACTATCTCAGTTATGTCCCATGTGCTATTATGCCCACTGGGTCATGGCCTATGAGCACCTAAGAGGGAAGAATTTTTCCTAGAATATCTACTACTGCCCCCATGGAGTCCTTTTGATTAAATGCTAAGTCTTACCTACAGACTATGCAAGCTTGTAATTATATGACAATGAGCCATGCAAAACACACTCTTTTACTCTGAGAATACATTTGTTTGCTACAGTGTTTTATTGCTAACTCCCTCATTCTTCATTTATTGCAAATCATTAAATGGAGAATTTCTGAATTAATTAAATTTATTTATTACTACCTTACAAAGGAGTACAAGGGATTAGAAATTAAATGTCTCAAGCTCCTTGCTACATTTTCAGCATAGGATAAATACATAACTAACATCTGACTGATTCAGCTAGCTTTTATGAAAAGCATGTTCATTACCTAGTTCCTTTTTGGATATTTCAGATCATAAAATGCTGCTATTTTCCTGGAAAGTAATTAAGCTTTGGTATACATCATAAGACAGAGAGCTTTTACAACAGTTCACTTTTTTCAAGTTTCTCTTTCCAAAACACCAGAACCACAGTCGTGATGCTGCCTGAGAAGGCGTTATGTGCTCACTTGTATTCTAAATTTGGGTTCTAAATTTATGCTCATTTGTATTCTAAATTTTCTTCACTGCTGCAGCTTTCTCTCCATTCATCTATGGTAGAAAGTGAATGAAAGTGAAGTTTGTCCTTTTTTTAAAAGAAAGCGAGACCTTTAGTCCCGTAATCCTTCCATCTCTCTCCTGGATCTCAAAGGGTGCCCAGGTCAAAGCTCCCTGTGCTATTACAGCTAGTACCATGGCACTCTTGTAAACAGTCTCTCCCAAGCACAATCTGTGAGAGACCTGCCCCTTCTTTCGTGCAACTGAAGGAAGGTGATGTGACACGAAGTTCTCTGACACCAACTTTTGTCTCTAGGTTCTTTTATGCTCCAGATGAAATCAGTCCTTCAACAGAAATTTTCACAAAATCAAAACAGTAAGAGCAAAAAGAGCAAATATTTACTAACTTTACTTGAGTTTGTCCTTTACACTTTATTATGCTCCTACAGGGGAAGGACACAGAAGTTCTTTCCTTTATAACCCAACTTTCTGCTCATGTTGCAGTTTCCCACTTCCTGAGGCTGAATGGTCACATCTAAAGAGCAGTGGTCAGTGGCTCAATGTCCAGATGGAAGTGGTGTCCCTCAAGGGTCTGTACTGGAACCAGTGCTGTTTAATATCTTCATTAAAGATACTGACAGCAGGATTGAATGCACCCTTAGCAAGTTCGCTGATGACACCAAGCTGGGTGGTGAGGTTAATGTGCCAGAGGGAAGGGATGCCATCCAGAGGGACCTGGACAAGCTGGAGAAGTGGACCCAGGTGAAACTCATGAGGTTCAACAAAGCCAAGTGCAAGGTCCTACACCTGGGTCAGAACAATCCTCGTTACCAATACAAGCTAGGAGATGATGTGCTGGAAAGCAGCTCTGAGGAAAAGGACTTGGGGGTACTAGTAGGTGAGAATCTGGACATGAGCCACCAATGTGCATCTGCAGCCCAGAAGGCCAACCATATCCTGGGCTACATCAAAAGAAGTGTGGCCAGCAGGGCGAGGGAGGTGATTCTGCCCCTGTACTCTGCTCTGGTGAGACCTCACCTGGAATACTGTGTTCAGCTTTGGAGCCCCCAACACAAAAAGGACGTTGAAGTACTGGAGCGTGTGCAGAGGAGGGCCACAAAGATGATCAAAGGGTTGGACACCTCTCCTACAAAGCTAGGCTGAGAGAGTTGCGGTTGTTCAGCCTGGAGAAGAGAAGGCTCTGGGGGGACCTTATAGCGACCTTCCAATACCTGAAAGGTGCCTATAACAAAGCCAAGGAAGAGCCGTTCACTAGGGCATGTATAGATAGGATGAGAGGTAATGGTTTTAAACTAGAAAAGGGTAGATTTAGGTTGGATATTAGGAAAAAAACTTTCAGTATGAGGGTGGTAGATCACTGGAACAGGCTGCCCAGAGAAGTGGTGGAGGCCTCACTCCTGGAGATATTCAAGATCAGGCTTGATGGGGCTCTGAGCAACTTGATCTGTTAACATTGTCCCTGCTTACTGCAGTGGGATTGGACTAGATGGTCTTTAAAGGTCCCTTCTAACCCAATACATTCTATGATTCTATGATCCATATTACCATATCATATAAATGTGAAAGCATCTGTGACAGCACAAAGGGAGAGGCTGGGTAATACCTCCAGAAGAAAACAAAAGTAGGAGAAACAGGCATGGAGGGATTTGATGTTCATCTCGTATCACTTGGAGCAGATACACAGGATACAAGGCACAGGAGAAGGACACCTAATTATAATTCCTACCTTCACTCATACCTAGGTCAATCCTTCAGAAGCTTTATAACAAAACTTTTTCTAACTAAGTCACTCCAGTAGTCTTAACAGCAAAAAATGTTGACTTGCAGTCATGGGAGGGTGATAAAGACCTGGCCACACCCACAGGAAGGACTCATCCAGCCACTGTCCCCAATCTTCCCTGCCCATGCCCTACTCTTGCTCAGCCATTGCATTTTGCCTTCTCTCCTCCCTTGCATTCTGCTTGGCATCCTCGCCTTGGCCGGTTTCTGCTGAGCAGCGAGTGGGAACAGAGAATGACAGGAATAGTTAGCAGCGATCGTTGCTGTGAAGACAACTAATGGCATGAACAGTAATTCCAGGGAGGCCTTCCTACCTCAGCAGAGCAATGACTATTTACAGCCTGGAAGGGGCTGCCAGCCTCCAGTTCAACACCCTCTTAAGGGCAACAGATTATGCCTAGAGTTGTCTCCTCTGAGCCTGGGCACTGAACTGTGGGAAGGACATAACCTGAGGCTGGAAAGAGACAACTCACTCACGCTACAGAAGAAGCATTTAATCACGTCTGAAGTGTCAGGATAGGCAGACAGGGATGGGGAGGATAGTTTTGCCTACTGTGAACAATTCGGGGTTTTCAAGACTGGTAGTATTATGTTCCTCCTCTCCTGCTCAAAATTTGATTTTTTCATTGCTTAAGTCATCATTTGTGAAAGGAAAATAATTGCTCGCTGAGTGCTCAGACATTGCACTTTCATTTCTCCGAAAAAGAAATCATGCCTTGTTGCTGGTTAAAAGACTGAAGTAATGGTATTATCATCATCATGAGCTTGGAGAAGCTGGACCCTGGCTAGCCAGGGGACAGAGATGCTTGTCACCCTCTGATGCCCTCTGCAGTGTGAAACAGCACCTAAAAATTTTCCTATCTAAATCAGAATTTTTCCCACAGTATCTTCTGACGATGTCCAGAAATAGACTTAGTAATTTCTCTATGCTACATTCATTTATAACATCATCAGTTACATGGTGTATGTACCAACAGTCATTTGTCATCTAGCCAGAATTTGTAGAAATGCATGTCAGTCTGCAAATTGGCTGTAACATTTGGCTTTTTAAACATTTTTCTTCCTGTCACTTGTCTACCAATATTTCACTCTGTTAGTAAAACTATATGAAGGTTCTTAGCCAGGCAATGGAAATGTACTTACAGTTGCACATGTGAAACCTTGTCCCAAAATCTTTCCCTTCTTCCTAAATGTAAGATTGTCAGTCAGCTTCAGGTAATTTAATTGTGCATATAAGTAAACAATCCTTTCAAGTTTTCCTCTGCCACTGTCTTTCTTCCGATAGTTTCCTTACTCCCGCAAAGCCTTTTTTATTTAATAGAGAATTTTAAAATGCTGAAGGAAACATATTGTAACAATAACAGAAAAAATGTTCTATTTTCTTTTTTTCATGAAGGTAACAAACATCTCTTACATATTCATTAAGGAAGAAAAAAATCATTATAAAGTTATAAGGATTTCAGAAATACAGTTTCTTACGGGTTATTTATGAGCTAATGTCTTTGAGTTGAGGCATAGGTCTAATTCTGAGACTGTAGGAGAGGAGGAATTCTAGGACTGCATTGAAAGGAGGAAAATACATGTACATCTTGATGTCTCTCTTTGAAACTTCCTACTGTCAGAAACTAATGTCTGAACCCAGAGTTCTAATTTCCACGGTTAGAGTCACAGAAGCCACGGAATGTCAATTTTTTTAAAATAAAAACCAACATCAACCAAGAAAATGCATTCTGTTTAGAGTCTTAGCTTATGTCTGCAGTAATAAAACACAAAGCAGTTGTGTACAAACACCCTCTGGATTCCCGACTGGTACAAGAAATTATTCTAGGACAGTTTTGAGGGCTGAAAGACACTAGAAGAACAGTATGGTCTGATTCTGTTCTCTTTGAATTCAAGAGAAGCAAAACCAGGTCCTCAGTCTGTGTGTAATTCACATGATCTACTTAGCTAAACAATTAAGTCACAGCTCTGACATCTGATATTTATTTTAAGTTCTTTGAGCCAGATTCTCTTCTCTGAGCCAACCCTTTTTTCTATTCTGGTGGCACAAAGGCTATAACAACCATGGATTTTTCTAGCTGGAGATTCTCTCAGCATGAATAAGTCTTTACCTTTCTGGCAAAACAGCCTTCACGTTTTTTCCTCCTCTCTTGCATCCTCTGAACCTTCACCATCTTCTTATATGAAAGAGTAAGGGGCCTGGCTACAGCCCTCATTTACCATGCTTCACTGCTCCTATTTGAGTTTACTTTAGGTAATCTACCAGTATGGAACTGATCTACTGGCAAATGTGAATCAGAAGGACTTGTCCCATAAAAGTATGGTGTGGGAAGCAGTGGAACAATGCTAAGCCACTGTGAAGACAGCACCAATTACTCAAACTTCATCCGCCTCTTTGAATATGTTTACATTGTCGTGGAATTAGTGAAGGATATGACTACAGTCTCAAGAGGAGATGCACGCAAACCCTAATCCCTTACGCCTATGCTCATGTTTCATTACCTAAAATCTGGAGCTTTCTGGAACAGAAAGCTCAAGTATATGCTGATACATAGCATAGGCCCAAGCTCTTACCCAGCAGCGTGCAGTGGCTTGAGTGTCTCAAACAGGTATTTCCACATTACAGTGTAGACTCTGCCTTTAACAGCAGAAGAGGCACTTGAGTTCAGAAGCAACAGGAAGCAAGCAGATCCACCAAATGGAAAAAAGGCAGGGGAGTATGCATGGAAAGCATGTCTAATCTAAGGAGAAACTAAATTTCTACTTGGGCATGCCACTTCTTTCACTGTATGGCCTTTGGATACAATACAGTTGTGCCCCAATTCTGGGCAGAATCCAGAAAATGTCAGCTTCAGTTGACACTTACAACATTCACAAAATAGCTACCTACCACATCTGACTTCCAGACATGCACTGGGATATAATGGCCCAGCAAAGTAAGCTCTCAGCTTCATGTACCCAGGTTTTTGGCCAAGGAAATGAGTCAACGTGGGGGGTAAACAACATCAAAGAGAGTAACATTCAGCATGCAGCAGCCCCTTCTGATTCAATACTTTCTAATCAGCCAATTTCCAATAATTCATTAAGACTTGAACAAAGAGATTGAAACATTGGCTTCTCCTAGGGCTTCAGCCAGCAGTAATGAAATCATAACAGGATATATTCACAAGGTTGAATATCTTGAACCCAGCTATAATTATGTTTATTAGTAATTCTTCAGTAGCTGCTCAGAAAGCATATTTGTATTAGTTAATCCTTGCCTGTGGAGAATTTTATATTTCTTTGGCAAAAGAACATTAAGAAGCATGGATTTTTTTATTTTTCTCTCTGTAAATCCCTATTTCTATCAGAAAACATGGTGGGATCAAGAAATAAGCCAAAAGTTGTGCATACAATTACTCTTCTGCTATTACTATTAGTGATCACTCTAGAAAACAGTTAGAACTGGAATGGATATAGATCTAGATTAATATATTCTGACAAGTTTTACATTTTAAAAGGAAATGTAAAAAAGAATTTAGCCACTATACTTTGCATTGTGAGCCTCTTGAACAGCACCACACACAGATAAGCACTATGTGCATTAATTCAAAAGCACCCCTTTTATTCTTTTCTCCTGTTGGAGATGTAAACATGGAAAAAAAAGATCTATTTTGAGAAGTAAAAGAAAAAATCTCAAAACAAGCACAGATCTGATGTATGAGTTTATGCAAAAGAGCTCTCTTTTTTTTTCTAACAGATGCTAATAAACAGGTTAGGATATTCCTTGAGCAATTCAAATGAGAAAATGTATAGGATTATGGAACCCTCATGATTTTGAATACTAAGCTGTGAATATGTACTTCACTC
>NW_010156418.1:6570-15423 GCF_000695765.1 Mesitornis unicolor
AAGAGGAAAGATGTATTACAATACTAATTGTTCATTAAATTATAAAAGTATAATTGACTGGAAATAATGAGACATACAGGTAAGATTGGTCAAACTATTCAAGGCATTAATTTACTGAAGCTCACTTTTCCTATTTATAGGGGGATTGGGGAGGGGTCCTGTACCAGATAACAATTTGCATTCATCTATGAGCTATTTGAAATCACTAAACCATCAAGTCAGATATTTCAGCTGAATACAGAGACTTCAAATTATACCTGCAAATTTATTGGAGAGCTCTTGACTGAAGGCAGAACCATCCTTAGAGTAAGATATAGACACTACACAGTGATAAATATGAAGAGGAAATTTGCTTTTTGGAATTCTAGGGCACTCTATGCAAGTATTCCATTTTAGCTAACAGAGCTGGTAATAAATGCAGATTCTCGAATATCTGCATAAATTAAACACAAGAACAGCTGCAATACATCAAAAGCAATATATGAACTAGTTGAATCATCTGAATGAAAGTTGATGACGTGTGCTTAACTGCATATAAGCAAAACTCAGCACTAATAAACAGGCAAACTCTATCAGAGTGAAAGGAAATAAAACTGAGTTTGCCAGAGATTAATTAGACTCTGCACTTTTTGAAATGTGAATAGGCTCCAGGTTGATTGCTGTGCAACTGGTAATGTTTAACTGTACTTTACATTTCCAGTGCTTATTTTAGAAATATTCCTGTTTCTTTCTGAATTAGAACAAATCCAGAACTATCATAATAGATTAATAATCCACAGTTTCTCCCTTATAAGAACTTTATTCTAAACTGCTATCTTAATTATTATGTCAGTGTACATATGCCACGTTTATACTCAGGCTAAGGTAATTTTACCCTATCACAGTCATGTTAGAAGACATCTTATAAATGATAACTGGGATCAAAATATTTTATTTGAGTGTTACATGCAAATGCATCAATGTAGTGAGCTGTTTAGATATCCTGATATTGGAGGTCTTTTCGTCGAGGATTGTAAACAGGTGTAAAGTACGTGCAAACCATACATTTCAGTGGGCCAAAATGTGCTGCACGGAAAGTGGATGGCCTTAAATTAAAAAACAGAAAGTACTTTCCAGGTTCTGAAACTGAGCAAGTTAAATGCTTCTCTGTTTTTTGTGGTTTTTTTAACATTGTTCTCACTGTTATAATATTCTGGTACTCTGAGATGGAGACTAACTGCAGAGAAAAGGAACTGTTACCCTCACTATTCAGATCCTCTATCTCTTCTAAGATAACACTTATCTTGTTAGTATTATTTAATCTCCAGATTTATTCCTTGTTTCACTCCTTGCCCTGACAGGAAAGAAATAGCTATCCCAGACAAAAGCAAAGAAAGAGAAGCAAGGCTTTTATGGAGGCGCTGCTCAGTTCTGGGTCAGTGGACTTCAGTATAAATGTGGAGTTTGGATCCATTTCAAGGATTTTGAAAGCCCTGACTGCAGTTTAGATAAGGGATCCTCTATCCTGTGCAGCTGAATCTCATATGTACACATGGAGTCACTCCACATGCAGGTGATGTAGACTTACCCTGTTCACAAGCAGAACATCTGGGTGTTAAATGTGCTGTACCTGTGCAGGTCTTATCCTCAAAAATTATTTACTTTCTAGTAATCCCTTTTATAGTAATCCCTTTTCTGAAAGTCTGAAAACTGCCTGATATCTGAAAAAGTGACTTGTTGCTGAATAAAGGGGAGAAATGTTATGTATGTTAACTTTAGATTCAAACTTGGGATTTGATTACATAAAAATAGGACGCACAAACTGTATGGGGTATTTTGCTAAATGAATACTGACCAACAGCTCCACTCAAACTTGAGGCCCACAGCATAAATTGAAAGTACTGAGGCTGCTCTAGATTGTTTTCTGATCCTGGAAATCTCTCCGGAGACCACAAGAAATCCTCACATTGGTATGGTTTAGGCATAAGCCTTTTTCTAGCTTGTAAAAGATAAGTTCTGAAAATATTTTTCCTGAATTCTAAATTAAAATTTCAGTAACAAAATAGAAGTCTCTCACATTAGGCATGCTATGCCATTAACAGACAAGGAAGAAGTAATTACTCTATCACAATTACAGTAATAGCATCACAGCTACCTTCTCAGCTATTTTAACCCGATGGGATTTAAGGGTTTTACTAATTTAGTGCATACATCCAGTACTGCCACATATACTGATGAGAATGCATTTCCTAACACTTCATTTCACTTCTACTGAAACACACCACATAGGGCTTGATATGATAAACAGTAATGGTTAAGGAAAAACAGGTGTCCCACTGTTTTCCAGTGGGGTTTTCGTTTGTTTTTCACCTTTATTTTACAGGCTCAAGTAAAAAGAACATAATTTTTTAAGTAGTAAAGCCCTAATTAGACTTCTGCCATGTTACTCCTGAAGCTGTCCAAAATCTGCAAGGACCATGTCAATAGTTGCTTTACTGATGGAACTTTAAATGTTTTTCATCACGCCAAAGGCACAGATTTAAAATCATTTAGTAAGATAATATATAATAAAATGCAATCTAACCAATTTACTTGAATTGACAAAGACCTAATAGACTTAAATAAAGAAATAAATAAAAGTTTATTTATTCTTAGTATGAAAAGTTGTGCCTTTATAAGTGGTTTTTGTTTGATTACGTAACCATTTTAATTTTTTAAAGACAAAAAAAATTATCACAAAGTAGCCACAATTTTTAAATCCAAATAGTATTTTTCTTTTATATTAAAGCCTGTATTAAACAAACACATTTTTATGCACAGTTTTAGTAAAATCAGTGGAGCATTGCACATCAATGATTTTTTGCCCAGCAGACATAATAATACATAGGAGAATCAAAAATGGTCTCTAACCAATCAAATGCTTGGACCCTTCATGTGTTAAATCTTGTTTATACCCTAGAGATAAAGAGTTGCACCCTCAATATGTAATCAATATTCAATCAATCCTCTCACTGGAGCAACTGTTTTCCAATTGACCGACATTAAAAATGCCCAAAAGATTAATTAATAGCCTGTAGGACTTCCACTAAAGTAATAACCTCTAATTCACAAGTGACAAAATGAAGCATTCATCCTTAAATTGAAAAGTCTAATCATCAACTGAGGCTAACACAGGAGATCAGCTGCACTTTTTCTAGCAAAATGCTTTCCATCATGTATCTTTTACTGATTTCCAGTCATTTTGCAAGTTTCATTTTGAAACATTTTCTTCACCAGAGTTAAGTTTCAATTGTGGTCTCATGGGCCGGGAACATATGTAATTGCTTAAGTGTCAAAACAAAAAAAAAATTCCAGAGAATTCATTTTTTTCCAGCTAAAGAAAATGTATTTCATCCCACGTAACGCTGCTCATGTGCGCACACATTCAGAAACCATTCTATTTTTTTCTGACAATCAGCTTTAATATTGTCCCTCATCATCAAAGCCAAGTGTAAGCAACAAATAATCTAAAAAAAATATTTTTCAGTGCAATATTGGCTGAATGCTTTTACTGAAAAAGAAGATAAGGCTTTTAAAGTGCATTTATTTGGTATGTTTTAAAACAAGACTTACAAAATACTAACAGATGATTCATTCACCTTTAAGTATTTTTTTTTTACTTTATTAAAAAGTACTATATAAACACCACTGAAAAGTTTAGTTGTCTAGTAAACAGGTAAGTGTTAATAAGGGGGATGTTTTCCCCCTCCTACAAACTACTTTCATGTCATCTGGGGAGATGTTCTTGAAGAATAAAGTGATCCCAAAGTGGACAGTGGCACTACATATACTTTAGATGGGGCATCAGCCTTCCCTTTGTCTTCGGGTGGCTGCTGTTCTAGATGGTGCATCTTTCTCAGGTCTCTCACTGATAGTGATGTTTTGCTTATAGTTTTGCACAGTGACTACTACTATGAAATTATTTTTATGTTCTTTGAAGCACTTCGGAAAATACTTTTATAAGCCACCTTTGTGACTTTCAATCACATGTAGATCCGAAACACCACATCGTGCTTCCTCAAATTGCCCTCAAAACCCATTTATTAAAAGATGAGTGTGTGCGCCTATATATACACCTATGCATGTGTGCACGTAAGTATGTATAGCTACACTTCTCATCTTTTTAAATCTTTCTGCCTGTGTACACACATATTTAAAAATCAAAATAATCTCCAGACATGAAGCAGTGTATTTTCAAGGCTGAAGTCTATCTGCCAAATAGTAAATGTATTGCAAAGCCTTACACACATGTACTACCATTCTCCCACCTCTGAGAGGCTTTTCCTAGCAGATTAACACTTGAAATAACAAACCAGTAAAACACAGAGACCTGCCTTTCTTTCTTGATTGAAAAATCAAATAATGTCTGTAGTAAAGAAAACAAAACAAAACAAAATATATCAACTCTTCAGATTGCTCACAGGCTCAGGGCCAAGCTAGACTAATTTAAAATGCATGCTGAAGTTTGTGAGTTACAGTTACGCACTTGGATCACTTTGAAGTGAGTATTTGTTATTAACTTCCCTGAATATTGGAGGAGTCCTGGTGCACTTCAGGACCAATCCTGGCGTAATTCAGTGAAAATTCTGACATTCACTTTTCTAGGGCCAGAACTGTACACAATAGTAATTGTGTGTCTTGTCATGCTAAATACATTTTTTGTAAAAATATGAAATAGAACTGAAACAAAAACCAGGAGATCTCCTCATTCCAAAAAAGGAAAACATCACTGATTTTTTTGTACGGAACAGTTCTACAAAAAAAAGTTTTCCATAGGCTGACATCCTGTCTTGCTCCTGGCACAGCATACTGTCAGCCAAAATGTTTGCTGCCCAGCATAGTGCAGTTCCCCAAGGTTTCTCCCTTCATGTGCCAGGAGAGCAGGCAGTGTCATGTCAATATCATAACGTAGGGAGTACTCTCGGTTTGCACTGTGGTTAATGGAAGTGAGAACAGAGTCCCTTGGAGAGCCACTGTCATCACTTCATCACTTCACTACTCCGATGGACTCATTACATTTTAAATCTCAATGTATTTAACAACTACGTTTTGTCTTTGCTCTCTCACTCATCAGCTGTTAGGGTTGGTCCATGGGCTTGACATTTTCCACTATGATATGGAAGATTTCTGGCTTATCCTAGATTTCCGATGTCTTCTGTTCCGTGGCCTAGCTCTACTGCCTGGCAGCCAAAATTGTGTGTTTCAAAATACTGTGTCTGCTAAACACACAATGTTGTCAGTACAAGGCACAATATTCCATAATACACCTGAAAACCCAAGCAGTCAAGGAAAGAAATGTAGCAGCATGGTTACAGGTATAAAGGTAACATAATCAAGAAGGAGCTGGACACAATGATAGATCCAAACACTTATATGAAACTGAAGACTACAGAAATACACACTCTCTGCCACATTTGAGACTTAATTAAATTAGACAGGACTTAAATTAGAAACTAAGAAAGTCAGCAGGCAAACTAGTCACTGAGATCACGTACATCTTACAGTTTGGGGAACTAGTACAAAGGGAACAGTTTCTGGAAGGAAGTGCTGGTGATGACAGCTGACCTGAATGAAAGGCAGTAAAGTCAAGGCTTGTTCCATCAAAAACAGCAAAAAATGGTGGAAAAAGCAAAATATGCTAACAAATACAAATACAGTTACATATATGCACTTGCCAGAATTAAACCTATTGGTCTGTAGAACTCTATATTTATTATAGGAAACAGTAAGTAATGGGCCATTAAAATGCAGCCAATATCAACTTGTTCAGGAAAATTTATCAATGAAAATTTGTGGATGGCTTTGAGATCAAAATACTATCAATACATTTAATGGAAACCAATTCTTTCTCCTCATCCAAATTACACACTGTGTAACAAAAACCTATCCTGCCTACTTGTATTTTTGGGGTAGAGCTTACACTTAAACTTGGAACCAGCAGAGATAATGGTTACTTCCACTGAACTCACTAGCACTGCTGAAATTTCTGCATCATGGTGTGGTGAGATCCTTGCAGCCCCTCTGATCCTGCCACAATTACCATTGGCCAGGGCAGCATATTATCCTGTGGCACCCATCCCGCTTTCAGTACCCAAGCTAGTTGTACTTTCCCATGGAGACTGCTATACAGATGTTCTACTGAGAGGAATAATACCTGATAATTAATTAAGTTTATTAATTTATGAGAATACATTTTCTTTTAAATACTTGATCTTGAATGTATCAAGTTATAACTTATTTGACTATCCTGTCTGTCTCAATAAAAGTAAAGAAAAATAAGTCCCTTAACCGTTTGGAATATGGTTTATATTAAGACTCTGGCAGCAGAATATATTTGCCCGGTTCTGTTTCAGGAAAGCCCACCCACCAACTTCACTGTAAAATAATTTATTAAAAACTTCAGATGTTGAATCAGCAATAATTACTACAAGCCTACAGGATTTATTACACTGTTTGGTTTGTTTTTTAAAAAGTAATAGTTATTCTTCTTTAAATCAATTTTATCCACCATTTCACTCATTTCTGAGGTAAAGTCTGTTTGGGTAAATGCGAGTTTGGAGAATGTAATTTTTATAAACTTTCACCTTCTTTTAAGTCTCCTGAATGCCCAGAAATTCCTATTACACAATATACTTTAAAAAAATATATACACAAAAAAGACCAAACCAAAACCCAAAAACTATTTTATTAACAGGAATAATTGGACAAGACAGAATTATTACAAAGAACTCCGCATTATGTTGTACCATGCATTTTAATTTCCTAGAAACAAGGTTTACATTCCTCAGTGGTGTCCTTTTTTTATTCCAGATCTATAATTGCATTCAGTAAAGTAGTTTGGTATTAGGCACAGCACAGCTTGCACAATTAGGGACTTCCAGCTGTAACTGTCACTACAGTTACAGGAGGTTTTTTAAGTGAGTGAAAAGAATAAAATTTTTCTTATGTCTTATGTAAGGTTACATGGTTTTGATTCAACTGTAAACAATACTAAACCTCAAATGTATCTTTCAAATCTAACTCATTCTGAATAATGGTTAAACTAGCACATCATGGGACAACTTACAGTTTTCTTCTGCTGATGTGTAAGAAATTTTGGCATAAAACTGAACTCTTAAGTTTAACCTCAAAGTTTAAATAGTTTGAGGCCCAAATTCTCTTCTCTGATATGTTATTCTAAATCTGAAGTAGAAATGCTCAGGAGGCTAATTTGAACATACTGGTAAATTGAGACCAATATTTATCTTCATTCCTTCATACTTGAAGAATAACTAACCAAAATGTTTTAAAATGTCTTGTAGGTCTCCTAGCACAAAGACAAATTTCAGCCCCCTACCCCCTGTAAGTTTAGATTGCTTATTTCTCCAGTGTCGTGGGGAATATGTAACAAAAGAGCAGTTAATGCAGACTTTTTTATTTCCCAAGACTTCTTTAAATCTAATTACATGGAAGCTATTTTAGTTCTGCAGAAAGTGTTTGGATAAAGGTAACAAAGAAAATCTGAGAAGAGTGACAAACTACTCTAGTTCCCCCAGTATGACATTCAAAAATAACCTGATGCTGAATCCTTTATTTGTGAAAGTACATATTTGGGTTCTTCATTAAAAAAACTGAACACAATTATGCATCAGAAACAGGGGATAGTTACGAAAAAAGATTGCCCATTGAAGAGCTTTCATAACTAAGCTTTAAAATTTTGAGACATTTCTTAGTGCAAAAAAAAGCCCACACACAAGCATAGAAACTTCATGGAAATCAGGAAAGTAAAGGATGTTGTGACAGAAAATTTATCCCCACTAGATATAATAATTCAAAGGAACAACTTATATTTTTAGTGACATCCTACCAGAAATCCTAGGAAAAGATTAAGAGTGCTTTTTGGTTAGTTGGAATATGTTATTTCTTCTGAATATACTCTTCAGAGTAAATGCTCACCCTCATTATTCAGGTCACCAAGAAAAACAGGGACAGTTCTTTGTGAGATAAGACTTTTGAACATGTAAGGATAAAAGAGATAAGACTTTAAGACAGCTAAACTGATGGTGAAACCGGTATCTTTACGGCATATGTGGGTGTCCTTCTGGGTCCTACAAGATACATGATACAAATCTTCATATGGCCAAGAAGCACACCACATGGACTATAGCCCTGGTTATTAAGGCCAAAAATAAGACAAAGACAGTCATTTCCAGGCAGGAGGTCACTGCAGCTAACTGCCCCAACACGGCAGGGAAGGTTTAGGTCTCCATCCTGTTTCAGTGCTGTCATGCTCCTGTGCCCCCCAACGAACCATATGAAGTAGTGCACAGCTGTGATGCCCATGACATAGCTGTAGCCCAGGACTTGCCCTTGAATCACCTGCAAGCCACATCCAGACAGGGCATCACAGACCAACCACTCTTGCTTTTCCATCTTATTTATGTATCTATAATACCTGCAGGATGTCTCACAGTGTCCCACCTGTTTTTTTTGCAGTTTCACTGAAAACATCCTATGATGCTATGCTTTTCCATGATGGACTGGGCTAAATGAGCAGGTCCCTATCGCAGTAAGGAGGAGGTCCCATTCCCTCCCAACCCTGGCCCCTGGTCATGTGCTCCAGCCACTTGCTTTGTGCTCCTAAAATTCACCCAGTGGCACGTCAGACCAGCTCTCTTCACTACACAAACAGCTAACTAAGCCCCGAAAAGAAAAGAAAAGAAAAGAAAAGAAAAGAAAAGAAAAGAAAAGAAAAGAAAAGAAAAGAAAAGAAGTGTGTGGAGGTGCTGCTTGGTGAACTGAATTAGCTCATCATGTGGTTAGACTAAAGCTGGAACCAGTCCTGAGAGTGAGGGA
>NW_010156418.1:15454-17870 GCF_000695765.1 Mesitornis unicolor
ACAGAAGGGGAAGCGTATTTCAGCCCTCCTACTATTCAGTTCACTGATAATACGGAGTAGAATCCTCAGAAAAGAAAATAAAGAGAAAACACACAGAGAGGATGCTTCTTGCATGCTCTGTTCTGTATTCAACACTGTTCTGGATGCTTTTTGTTTCCAACAAGAGAAGCAATTGGGCTGCTCAATTTTCTTTTTAATCAGACACTTGGGTTTGATTTTCAGCAGTAACAGACAATCCAAACATATAACTCGTTTTAAATGCTTGGCTGAGAACTCAGCTGAATGCAACACCTTTCCTGACTGATGGTAAGATGAGCCACTCTCTTTGGCTGACACGTAGGTGTTCACCACCAGAGCAAAGAGCTGCTGTTAGTGTGTTGCTGACAGGAGTTGTGACTGTTGATAACTTGTGAGAAAAGGTCTGTCACAGTTCTATGCCTCAAAAAACAAACACACATCATCACAACTACTACTGATTTACATACCTGCTGTTTCTTACAAAAACTGGAATGAATATGAAAGCTTGACTATTATTTTATCTGTCCTTCCTAGGCTGTAGAGAATGCTACCTTTGTGGCTGCCCATAGAACACTGTACCTACACTGAGGGCCACTGGAGAACTTCTCTAAGGATGTTCAGCAGTCCCACTCCTTTTGTATCCAACATAGCTACTAAAACTAACAATTAATAGAAAACAAAGCCTTATTATGTATAATACTGCTGAATCAAAGAAAATTCCCCTTCAAAGTTATAGAAATATTATTAAATATTTATGCTTTATATCTCAAGACAATTATTTAGTTAGGAGTAAACATCTCAAATGGGAGATACTGTTGTCCACAATAGACGTTTTCTTCAAGTCATCTGATACTAGTAACTACTGGTCTCAATTTTATACTTTTCTATCTTTCATTCTCTTGAAAAGAAGACATATGTAATACTTCATATATTCTGTCTCAAAAAGACTTTTTTACATTCCCCCCCCCGGCCCTGGAAAACTGTAAACTGAGGGTTTGCTCACAGCACATAAAGAATCCAAGCCACAGTAAGCAAACACTCATGACCAGTCATGTTGATAACCAGAAGCATCTTTTCCTGTCAGCAAACATATCTGTGGCAATCTGGTTTGGGTTGGCTTTCCTCCAACTACCAGAGACTTAACGCTCTGAGAAAGAAAGGATATCTGGAAGTCCACTGGGACACTACAACCCCCTACTGATGGACCGCTCAGTACCTGGGGTGAATCACACTCAGCAGAAACTTCCAAGGCCAGAACTTTAATTACTTTTTGCTTGATTTGTCTTTTTTCAGCTCCTTTTTCGTAGACTGTGCAGCGAACTCACTGTGCATGTGCCTGCCCTACCACTCAGTTACTCACCTACTAACTTCAGAATTCGTCGCCTAACTTCAAGTTTTTCCAAAACGGGCTTTAAATTCCCTTAAAATAGACCACTGGACAGAGAAGAGCAACTCTACTAGGGCAACTTGGGGAGGGCTGCATCTTGACTTCACCTATTACCAGCCATCAGCCAAAAGGGCACTCTCCAAGGACACAAGTCCCTAAGAAACCAAACTTCCTCAGTTTCCTGCATCTTGGTTTCTCTCCACTAGGGTCTCTGATAGGCAACAAGAGAAAAACGTCAGTAGGCTACAGCCAAGAGGCAGTCACTTCTTGCTGACCCGTACCATCCCAACCCACACAAACCTCTCAGGCAGCTCCAGTCTAGCGGGAAGTTTTGTGTGGCTCTGTGTCAAAACTAGTTGCAGCAGTGGTGACTAGCTGCCTGGTCTCCTGGCCAAGCATAGTCTGTGAACATCACCAAGCAGCTGTGCTTGGCCCTTAACTGCCTCTACTTGTCATGGCCAGGCCTGACCTGTGCCAGTACTGGAGATGGCTCCCTGCCACAGCTTGAGCATTCTCCAGAGGGTGAAACAAGCCCCCATGCCCAGCACAGCCCAGAACTCCCACACCTGCCCCAGCAAACCTAGAAAAATGCATCACACGGGAAACCTTCAAGTTGAAGAGAAAGTTTAAAGGAATAAGTCCAGACATCTGCCTTTCAAATCAGTCATTTCCTCTCTTTGTGCAAATCAGAGGAGCAGCACCAAGTCTGGGGAGAAACTGGTCTTTCTCAGAGCTGGCCGCACTGTAACACAGGGAAGTTGTGAGGCTTGCTCAGAGGGGTTGTAGCTCAGCTGTGGGCAATGTTGACCTCCCAGCAAAAGGTGATGAAGCCCGAATGACCTTGTCCTCCCTTGTGTCCTGGACACCCCTCATAACTGAGCTCCCGCCGGGGAGCAGGGTCAAGGCATCCTGCTGCCCTCCTCCACGTCCCCTGCGATGCCGGGTCTCGCACGACCCCAGCGGGGCTCGACCACAAGCAGATGCAGAAACCTCATCCGGGCGCTGCCGCCT
>NW_010156419.1:0-4602 GCF_000695765.1 Mesitornis unicolor
TATACACACACACACACACACACACTTATATGCGTTAGTTATATATATATAAAATATTTGTATTAGGTTTGTGTGATGGGGTTTTGATAGCAAAGGAGGGGCTACAGGGGTGGTTCCTGTGAAAAGCTGCTAGAAGTTTCCCCAGCTCCAAGTCAGACCCACCTCTGGCCATGGCCAAGCCAATCAGTGATAATGATAGTGACTCTGTAATAACGCATTTAAAAGTGGAAAATAAAAGTGCTGAGGAACGTGCAGTGGAGAGAGGAGCAGGATGTGAGAGAAACAACTACACAGAGACCAAGATCAGTGAAGAAAGGAAGGGGAGGAGTTGCACCAAAGCAGAGATTCATCTCCAGCCTGTGGTGGCACATCAGGTTGACCCACCTGCAGCCCATGGAGGTAAACAGAGGAGCAGAGATCCACCTACAGCCTGTGGAGGACCCTATGCCAAAGCAGGTGGCTACACCTGAAGAAGGTCATGGCTTCTTGGGAAGCCCACATTGGGGCAGTCTGTTCCAGGACTAATATCAGAAAAGTTGATGGAGGACTGTCTCTTGTGGGAGGTACACCATGATGGAGCAGGGGAACAGTGTGAGAAGTCCTTCCCTTGAGGAGGAAGGAGAAGTAGAAACACGTGACAAACTGACCACAACTCCTATTCCCCATCCCCCTGCACTGCTGTGGGAGAGGAGGTAGAGAAACAGAGAGTAAAGTTGAGCTCAGGAAGAAGGGAGGGGTGGAGGGAAGGTGTTTTTAAGATTTGGTTATCCTACTTATCCTCATTTTCCTACTCTGATTTGATTGGTAACAAATTAAATTTATTTTTTCCCTAAGTTGAGTCTGTTTTGTCCATGATCATAATTGATGAATGATCCCTCCCTTTCCTTGTCTCAACCTATGAGCCTTTTGTTGTATTTTCTCCTTCTCATCCCACTGAGGGGAGGAGTGAGCGAGCAGAAGCATAGGTCTTAGTTGTCAGCTGGGCCTAATCAATGATATATTCTATATATTCTATATATTGTTATATATTAATATTAAATATAATATTATATATTATATACACGATCATAATATTAATTTTAATAACTATAACATATTGTTATATATATGTAGGTATGTGAATATGAGTAGATATTAATGTGTATACAAATATAGGTGTATAGATATATATTGTAGATAATATTATATATTTGCAGATATTGCATATGTTTATAAATATGTATATGTCTATTATATACATAATATATATTGTACTATAAAGTAAAGAATATTATCTTCCCTCTTCGCCCATCTTTTTCTTTAAGAGAATGCCACCCTCTGGGAACGTGAACCCAGCAGCTCATGAAACTTATCACCTGTTATCAATAAATGTCTAGTTTTTGTTTAATTTATCAAGACATTATTAAATTTATAGTAAGTGTAAGGGAAAAATGAATTATTTTGGTTTTTGCACCTATTAAAAGAATCAGAAATCTGAAAAGCTCACTCCAGAAAATGCTATCACTTCCATTGTACACTGATACAGTGGAAAATGCTTTGGGAGATGCAAATGTGTTCTTGCAAACCCAAAAAATAATTAGTATGTTGAAACTGCTTAAACTGATCCACATCTTATTGTTTTATTTTCCTACTTTCTTTTAGTGAAAGAGGTCTTCATGTGTGAACCTTGATTAAAAATGTCTGTGTCTATAAATGAATTGGTAATTGATGTAAAAAACTAGTCTGTAATAAAGCTAGAAAAATAGATAATAATTCACTCAATAAAACTCCGTAGTGTAAAATTAAAAAAAAAGTCATTAATTTTGTACATTAGAAAACACAGAAGGGTGTTTGGATGTCCATGGATACAATGATTTCTCTTTCTGTATTATATCAAAGGCTTGTGCATTCTCCGGGTACTTTAGGAGGTCCATTTCCACTGGCGTTATTGTTTGCTCAGTAAGAATGGTTCCTCTTGTAGAGGATCAGTGATCATAGCAATACCTAAATATCTTCAACTGTACTTCTCTAATGCAGAATTGTTACAGAGAAAGCCAAGCCAGCAGCCCACACTCTCTGTCTCTAAAGCTCCCTTACAGAAGAGCGCTGAGCAGATGCCTCAGTTTCTTCTACTCACCATAGGCTTCTACTCACCAAAGGCTCCTAAACTACTTGTGAAATAAGGTGGTGCTATGAAAAAAGTTAATTCCCTATTCTTGCACTTGTTCAAGAATATCATAATCATCTTTCAATGAAGCTATGACTCTTTAATAGAATAAAAATATTTATCCCTCAGCTGAAGCCTTGCTACCTTTTCTCACTGAACTGTGAACAACAAATACTCTCTGCCATGAAGTAGTGTTGTTGCTGTCACTTGACAGAGAAACAGAGCATACAATGCATGACTTAAATTATCCTAGGTTGCATGGTGATTCAGCACTGAACAAAATAGTTGCTTAAACACAAAAATTAAAATTAGGTATCTTATTAGAAGTTTCAACATTCAGATCCTTAATTATAGAACAAACTATAAACAGTATGGCTACTTTGTAAAATAGAATATATCAGTCTTTGGTAAAACGGAATAGATATTTACCAAACACTGGATGCTGTCTCTTTAACTGCAGATTATTATTAATCAATTATTATGAACAATCTTTACACCAAAATGCAAATAACTGATTTTTACATTTTTTAACCTTCAAAAAAACTGTTGGAAATACTCTGAGTTTAGTATATCTCTGACAACGAGTATATGCTTAAATTCTTCAAAAGTCAATTTGAAACACTTAGGAAGCTTAGGTCAGATGTCAGATGCAACATTTCAGAAGTGATTGAAGCTGAGCAGATAATTCTGTGTGGTTGAAAGGCACTGCTTCATGATCTGCAATACTTGCAGGTCCGCAACGGTGCATGCTATAGCCCAAAAATGGCTGCTGGACTAAAATACCAGTGAGCATGGTATTTTGACTTAGTAGGAACAAACTGCTAAATAAATTCTATGGCTTTATTTAATTTATTTATTTATTTAATAATAAATTAAACAATTACAGATTGTGTGATGGATTGTGATAGCCCATATTGAGAGTAGTAGAAACTAAATAGTTGCCTTAGTCATGACCAATTCCAAATAAGCATATTAACAAGCAGTGCCAAGGACAGCTTGGGGGATAGAACTGATCTGAGATTATTTCCATTAGTAACACTTATTTTAGAATGGAAAGAATTATATCCACATACACACAAGCTATTTATTCTCAGATCCAGAGAACAGGATGTGACCTGTTTTATTTTATAGATATGTGTAGATAGAGTCCATAAATTCCTCCACACACAATCTGACAGTTTCCAAGGAGGTATAAATACAGTCTTTAAATGGATGCCTTTTTTCACTTGAGAACAAACCAACTGCTTATGAAGTTTGGCTTGAATTCTTTGCAACATGCACCATCAGGAGAGTCTCAAAGCTGCTAAAAAGAGTATTAGATGGATTCACATGGCTCTCATTGTGAACATGAAAGTGGACAAAAGCTAAATACCAATGGATGTGCAGAGATTAGGGAAAACTAGTGATTTAACAAGTTTTGACTCACTTTGAAAAAGATATAAGCAAAGATTAGGAAGAAATGTTCCCACTGGACAATTTATACCATACCTGCTTAATACCAGTTTCTTCTCCCTTTCCTACAGCACTTGTTAATTGCCTATGGATGGAAATGATACATGGACTACAGTCTTTTCAATTATACTAGAAAAGAACAATCCACAAGACACATTCTAAAACAGTAACAGAAACAAGAATGTTGACAGAAACCTCAAGAGAGCAGGCATCTCATTTTAGCTCTGAAAAAAATGGAGTAATCAACAATATCTTTTAGTCACATAGTCAGAGAAGTATTGTAAGTGAAAGTAGTAAAACCTTCTCCTGTTGTCAATTAAATCAGTGCCAAAAAGCCTACTGTATTCATCAGTGTACAATCAAGCATACTGCAGCTCCATCTTTTACTACCAGTAAGATCATGACATGTGTAACCCAAGTATTCACCCTACAAGAGCCCAACGTTAGTATGTGAGCTTAATCTATACTAGTATTTGCACTTGCATGATGTTACTAGTTTATAAGGGAAAAGAGGGGGTGATCCTGCTCTAGCAGGGGGGTTGGACTAGATGATCTTCAGAGGTCCTTTTCAACCCCTACTATTCTGTGACTCTGTGATTCTGTGAAAATGAGATAATTCTAGAATATCACCACTATGCACTACGTGGTGGATAACTGCATCTATAGCACTATACATGCTCTTGAATTGCTCTTTGTGGAAGAAAGTATGGATGAAATGGCAGAGCATATGACCAAGGCCAAGTAGAATTACTGCTGGGTTTTTGTGATAGATTGTTCAGGAAAGGTTACACACCTTAACACATGTTAATATTTTGTTAAGTTTCCAGACTTTGAGGAAAAGTTGCATAATGCCAGCCTACACGTGTTAATAGACTTTAAAGATGAAGGAAAAAAAATAATTTATTACATGTCTGTCTTGCAGGGAGTCACATTAGTGGAAGAAACATTTCAAATCTACAGAAAGCATTTTCAAAAAAGCTTTTGTGATTGTCTGCTCCTGCTGA
>NW_010156419.1:4633-42079 GCF_000695765.1 Mesitornis unicolor
TAAAAAGTTAATTGACTTCAATAAAAGGATACATTCACCAAAAAAACCCTAAAACCTCAAAGAAACATTATACCAATCACCATACTTGTTTGACTGCTAGATTTTAGTTCTTAAGGTATCCTCCAAATCATTTAGTAATTATAGACTTCTTCAGGTTTTAGGCCACCTAGTCCAATCCTCTGCTCAGTGTATTTTGAATCAGATCGGATTGCTCAGAGCTTTGTCCAGTCATAACATGAATAGTTTCCAGGACAGAGATGTCAAGTCTCTTGAACATCAGCCTGAACAAGAAAAATATTTGCAAGCCAAAGCAAGGGTGTGATCTACTCATTGAAGTTTTGCCTGCAGTTACTGGCACAACACCCGATCTCTTCTGTAAAAGATCAGAGCAAAGGTGACTTTGAGATTTCTGATTTCTGTTCTAAGACTCATATTGTAGATGTGGACTCCAAGAAACTGAGAAAAATTAAGATCTAACGAACTCCACATGCTGAGAGGGTCATACTGAGAGGGTTAGATTGGACTGAAGAACAGGTTTTTTCTAGCAACTGTGCAAGTACAAGTAGATGTCTAAATTCTAGATCAAAGCTAACCCATAATATCTGTTTTTCATGCATGTAATTAAATACCAAGTAGAGTAAGAAAAAGCCTCTGTTTAACACACTGAAGCATCCTATTAAGGATCTCTGACTTCCATGTGAAATATTTTAAGGGTTATCAAGGCAAAATTCAATTAACGTAAACCCCCCAGTTGTCTTAAATTGTAAATAGGAGGGGCATAAGTACCCAAACTGCTTTGCTATTGATGACATTCAAAAAGTGTGAACTCTATCAGAACATTAAAGATAGCTAGTCAAAAGACACAGGGAGGTTGGTAGGTTTTCGTCTAGCTTGTTCAAATACAGCGTTGTTCTTTTATTCAGTGGTTAAAATGCATTCAGACATTCCCACAAAGGAAATTATATTGTACGCTACTTTTTAAAATAAGATTAAAAGAGCTACTTTCACCACTAGTAACTGCCATTAATTGGTATGCTGCAAGGGGGCTGACATCCCTGGATGGCACATCTATTAAATGTAGACTGCAATCAGTAAAATGCGCTTTGCAACAAACAACTTGTCAAAGCCTTGACACAAGAATTACTTATGCTTGTAGTCAGTCCCTTACTTTATCCCAGTTCAAATGCTCATCTTTTGCCCTGACACTGGAATCTGAAACACAGTGAAATGTTTTTCTCTATTTTTGCTTGATTAAAGTGCTAATCCATGGGTAGGACTGGATCAGTGAGTGTTCAAAGGATAGAACAACAGGCTCGGGGTGGAAAAGTAGTGGTGTAGAAATACATCAACTTCCCACATTTCTTTTCCAGAAGTTGTAATTCCAAGATAGTCTCAGCCTTCCTGTGGTAATCGATGTGAACAGAAAACATTTTTCAACTGACAGTTCCACCATCCAAGCTTTCTAGTTCAGCCTGGCTCCCTTTGATCTTCAGTCTTTCTAGAAATAAAAATCATTTTCATGCTACCTAGCAGCAAATGCACATGTTTTACCTGGATAATTCTCTGGTAACATTCAGTGGCATGCTATTCATTGTAGACGCAAAATGTTCACTTGTGAAACTACTGGGTGGTTTTTTTCATATTTTATATTTAAATCTGTGCATTCTTTGGCTTCAGTACTGAATTATAATTCAACTTCTGCATCTGGAGGTCTGAGTGGACAGGAGCGATCTTTTAACTAAATTGGATTAGTTCTTTCTTAGGATGTATAAGACAACATCTCAGGGTCACTATTTACTCGACCGTGTCACCTGGCTTATGCCTGACAGCTTTTCCTCAGACTATGCATTGAAACATTATATGAAATAATAATACACATATCTCTTTTTAAGAAGCTGTCTGGAGCACTTTAAGGAGACCTTGTAATAACGAATACTGTAGGGATAGGAGTCACCTCTCCGGACTTTAACATTTAATTATTTACATGTTTCTTACAGGGTAAAGAAAAAGATTCAGAAGATTATTCATTTTGGGATCTCTCTTTAGCTGGAACCTAAAAGATTAACCAGATAACTAATTGACACACCATAAGGGCCAGAGCAAGTGACCAGCAATCCTAGATAGCTATCTTTAATGCTGGTTGACTCCCACTACTGGGAAAAGGAAAAAAAAAGAAAAAAAGAAAAAAGAAAAAAAGAAAAAAAGAAAAAGAAAAAAAAGAAAAAAAAGAAAGGAAAAAAAAAAGAAAAAAAGAGAAAAAGAAAACCAACCCAGAAAACTCTAATGAGGTAGATTTGAAAAGCTCACTTCACTGGGAAGGTCAAATTTTCCTAGTAAAGTCTCTAACAATTTGCAGGAATTCTCAGGTTTCTCAGGTTCATTTCTAATGTCTTGATTTAATTTTTTCACATTTTTATTTTCACATGTAATTAACACCTGCAGGCAGGGAAAGGTTATGATGATTTTTCACAGTCAGAAACTTTTTTCAGCCTGGAAGCCTGTAAAACTGAAGGAAGGAAATAACTGAAACACAGTGATACCTTATGGAATTCTCTCACAAATAAAACTGAAAACCAGGTTGAACTAAACCAATAGTGGCCATGAATGCTTATTTCCACAATTCTGACACTAAGTAAGGAATCTGCCTTGTGTTGAAAAGTGATAATTCGTGGGTATTAAGTTTTTCAAAGCACTGAAGTTTTACCAGTTTGCTGATATTTTCTTGCTTGATGTATAGATGTATGATAATTAAGACTTCTGTAAGGAATTTAACTTTTTATCATGGATTTACCAATGTAAAAGTGAAACCTCCATAATATCAATACAGCATATGATAAATGGGTGAAGCACTGGCTAACTAACTGTTCTCCAGGTAGTCATCAAAGGGGAATCATCTCTGAACAGAGATGTTGCTAGCACTGTTTTGCAGTCATTAGTATTAGACCTCACCTTGTTCAATATTCCCCTCAGTGGTCTGGAAATAAATATAAAATCACTGCTTTTCAAATGGCACATGGATTATAGAGTATCAAATAAAGGTGGCTAGGTGTTCATTCCAAGCAATTGAAACTGTTGCTACATCAAACCCTCTCACTAAATATGTCCTAATATAGTCAAAGAAACAAAGTCACAGAGACTCTGAACTAGAAGCTATATCTCTAACATTTGCAACTCTTTCGTAGAAAACTGTGATTGTAGAGAAAAAGCCAGAGTTCATAGCAGAACTAACCCAATTCAACATGAGCTGCCTGTGGGAGGCTGAGATAAATTGGGCTAATGACATTCTTGGTGTTGACTGTCAGGTTGAGACACGGCCAGTTATACACCTGTTCCTTTTTTAAGCTTGTCCCTATGAGTAGTCACTTGATATTTGAAGTTATTACTGGAGTGTTGAACATTTGCACAGCAGAAACTAGACAAGATGTGAATTAACTGTCGCATACTGCTAAAATGTAGAGATGTTCTTTCATTAGAACAAAATCTACCAGTAATTTATTTTCACATGTTCATGGTTTAGCAGCAACGTGATAAGTGACAGATATCATAGATCTTGTCTTAGAGAAAAAGCTTCAAAGAAACACTCCTCAAAAATTTTGTCTTTTAAATAATATATTCATATACTCATGCAAAACCCATACATGGTCATGTATCTTTCTTTATTTTGGGGGTAACCTGAGCACCAGTAAGTATATATTAAAGTAACATTGACAGCATTACCATGGTTGTCATGCTTCTCTAAGTTAAACACACAAGTATCAAGACACCTAGTGTCACTACAACATCTACGCACATTGCAGACTAGCAGGACAATGTATATTAGTCCAAGAGACACAAGCTAAACGTTCTCCCTTAGGTTAAAGGTGAATCATACAATTTGTTACATTTTACAATTCATTGCAGTTATGCCAGCTAACAAACTCCTTATTTCTTACAGGCTGAATTCCTTTTCATTTGCATAGTAATGGGGCAAAAGACTTCATAGTAAATTACAGGATTCTAATACAGAAGCATCTCTCAATACCAAGGTGTCTCCCTATATGTGACATTTTCAAGACTGATACAAGAAGAGTTTTTTTAGCATTGGTGCCTACTGTTTGAAAAAAGGTATGAAAAAAGCTTAGAAGAGCAGCAAAAGTGATGCACAAACTGGAGAAAAAAAATGCCTCTGAATGAGAGAGATTTTTTTTTATTAAAAGGATGAACATATTGCTCACATTGGATATAAGTATTTTGTATATATATTCTTCATAGAGATAAAAAATTCTAAATTGCAAGTCTTTCATCTCATAGAGAAGGTTATTGCTGGAAGCCTCTGAAATCAAAGTAAGTCTACATTAAATTTAAACAAAACATTTTTTGTTTCTAAAGAAACAGTGATAAAACAGTGAAGATACGCTACTTAAATACATTTCATAAAAGGTGAAGATTTTCCATCATTTGATATCTTCTAACACATAGTAGATAGCCATACATTAGTTAAATATGAGTAATTTGCATAGATAGGAATAAATGGATTAAGTTCTGTGGTATGGGTCATGCAGAAGTTCCCAGTAGATGCGGTTGTATCCTTCTGCACTTGAAATCCATTAAGTTCCATTAAGTTCACAAATTTTAAGCCATGTGAGTTAGATTCATGAGCAGAATAATATAGCCAGAATTTTTGGAAACAGATATCCAGCTGAGTACCACAGGGAAATGGGAGCTTAGTTCCCTTCAGATATACTTGAAAATCCTGTCAATACTTTTAAGAGTTTGAATTACTTTGTTTTATGGTCATAAAATATTGGTGGAATGCTTCTGAAGGTTTAAATTGTCAAAGTTCCTTGAACTCTGTTGCACAGGCCATTAATTCAAACACCTTTAACCTCAAAACACCAGGGTCCATTCATTTTAGATCAAGAGATCAGATGAGTGTATTGATATAAATTTTGTACTCACCAAGTACTTGTGCACAGTACACTGACACCACACACCTAAGCATAAATGGACAGCCTGTGGGAGAGGAAGCATGACTGGAGTTTGCAGATGTGCTGTAAATCAGTGGTTTTTATTACTGGGAATATTTATTTAGATAAAATTACTTTTTTGGTCAGAAAGAATCTAACCACTGAAAAGACCTTTCCACTGTTTGGCAGGCTCCACTATTTAACTTACACAAGACCTGTAATTCATTAGAAACAATTCTCATGTAAACATTACCCTCTTTTAAAAAATAATTATGTTAATATTTCTAAGGAAAATAATGGAAAGTGAACTTAGGAAAATGTCAGTCTTGGCTTAATCCAAAATAAGAGTGTGAGTTCCTTCTTAAAGTTCCATGAAAATAGTCCCTCCTCTAAAATTGAGTGATAAGTGTTATGTCGGTACTACCTTTTCTTGCTTTTTTGGGGGTGTTGGTTTTATTTCACTTGACTTTTTTAGTGGAAGATTCTGCACTCCAAGTGCAGTTAAGCTACCACTGCTACTGGTTTTGCTCAGTCAGTCCTGTATATGCCAAATAATAGTGTCCGCAGGAGCTGACCCTTGAATATTCCCTAAACGGTTAGTTGAGAAGAATGAGACTGTTCTTCAAACTCCTTTCTGTTTTTTTCTGCTGGAAAATTTTCTCTGGTTATTAGAAGCAAGATAAATTAGACCATTTGAAGCTCCAGACTGCTGAAGTTGCATTAGAAGTAGGAAGTTGACCTTCAGCTTTTTTGTCTCACTGCCACACTGCCTTGCACAGTAGCCACACATTCAAAGCAACAGTCCTGGATGGACAGCACCTCTTTGAATAACCATGCATCTTGGTCCCCATCCTACCCCTCCCTCTGCACCTTAGTCCTTGGAGAAAGTGCTGCTCTGTCTACTTTACATGCTTTTGGAGCGGGCATTTCTGAACCTCCAGCACAAGGGCTTCATGCTCAGATGTGTGCATATGTGTTTGTTTAAACTGTGTTTTCATGGCAGCAAAACACTGGAATGCAGGCAGTGCCACAATGGGGTACTCAGTAACGTAAAGTGCATAAATAAAAATGACCAATGAGAAGTGGAGACCTAAAGTAGATCTCATGGTTGCTCTGATAAAAAACTTAAACTTGTAGGCATGCACAACATTATGGGCTTATAGGTCATGTCCTAAAATCAGGAAATAATTGAATTCAAAGCCAGTGCTTGTATCTATTCCAATTCACATTGCACTTCCTTATGAAAAGTGCCTTCAAGGAGAAAGGCAAAGCAAGAGGAAAGGATTTTTCTTTTCAATATGAACAAATAGCTACTCTAAAAAAATTGTTGCTTATATATATGCTGCTTTTCTACATGTTATATTACTGGTTATCACTTACACTGGCATTTGATTTTAACTGACAGATGCAGGGTTACTTCACCATTTTAGAGAGGCTTTTTTCCACTTGGATTGTAATGCCGCTGTATAAATTCTTGATTGCATTTTCTTGCTTTTTGACATTGTATTCTGTATTTGTCATTTGTATACATACATATGTAAACAGCTTCATGGCAAATTCTATTTGCTGACTCTCTTTGAGTGACCCATAATGTATCTGATTGCAGGATATGGTACTGTTTGGAAAAGCACATGAATTTAATATGGCCACTTGTCTCAGAAATTATTACAGTCTTTAGAAAAAAAAAGGTAGGGGGAATATAATAGTTTGAAGTTGATATGAAAATATTGGAAGAAGAAGGCAATCAAAAAGATTAATAATAAGACACATCACACCAACTGTGAAAAACACACTTACAGGTTATACTAACAGAATAGGAAAATATTTCCATTCCCCCCCCCCCCCCATAGATAAATGAACTCTTATGTTACATGCGCACTTCCATGGATAGCTTTGAATTCTCAAGGGACAGGATGCTGCAGAGCATCAGAATGATGCTTCCATTAAATACCACGGCTGTGGGTCACCACAAGCTTACAAGGTCATTTACACTTGTGTGAAACAGGAGTAAAATGCAATGTGATCACAGGTCAGCAGAGGACCACGTGTCACCATCCAGTGGTAAGAGGAAAAAATAGGTTATTGACAAAGTTCTTGATTGAAATGTGGTCTGGAAAGGACATGTCTTGGTTTGCAGTCTCAGACACAAACACTTCCTGAGTTTTTCCCAACATCCTCTTTCAGCTGCTGACTCCAGAACTGATGACTTTTCAGACAAATGAGTCCTTGAAATATTCAGAGAAGTCCAGGCTGCCATCTGTCCTTTCTGGCTGGTGGCAGAATTAGCCAGCATAGATTGTGATTGTAACTATCACTCATGCCTCAGATTGGGAATTTTCTGTCTTAAAAATATTCTGCTTTACATGTGCTCCTGGAAAATGCAATGACTTCATTAGAAATAGTGTTTTCTTCTACCTTCTCTTCAAAGTAATCAGAAAGCAAAGGAACAAGCTACATCTTTCTGTACCCACCAGCAAACATCTTAAATTTTTAAACATCGTAACTAAGTTTTATATCAGGCTAAGTTTCATGTAATTAATTTTATGAGCACATGATCTATTTACTTGTTTCCATACATATACATTTGGCAAAATGAAAGGTTTCCCTTTTGAAAACGGTCGGATCAGAATGATCAACAAATTTAGCAAGGTAAGATGAGAACTTGATCTTAGAAGGCATCTTTTTGTTCATGAGATATTTTAGATGTATAACTAGGATACTTGGAAAGTAAATGGTGAATGTGGTCTAGCTTATTTTTCAGGCTGCCTGTCTCTATTCAGTATCAGATCTTCCGTGAAGCAGATTGAAATGGGAAGAGGAACAATGAAGCACTCTTGTCTTTCCTTTTTTTTTTTTTAAGTCAAATTTTAAATTACAGACTTCAGTAAAATATTGAGTTTCAATTTTTGGGAAAGTCTCACTATGTTATTTCTGGTTTTTATCTTTTTCTTTCTTTTTTTTCTTTTTTTTTACCAGATCAATCAAAACCAACAACAAAAAAAACTCTGAAAAAAACTCCCACTACCAAGCATGGAAATATCAACCTGTTTTACTCCTATTCTGAAATAATAATGGTGTGTCAGAAACCTACCTGCCTGAAAACACAGACTTTTCTTCCCTGTCTGAATTCAAAGCTTACTCTTACAGACTTCTGCAAAATGTCATCTACCTCTCACCTTAATATCTTTGTAAAGTTGTTAGCAGGGACAATCATGTCTCAGTAAGGAATGAATGGCATCTAGTTCTGCTTTGCTTTTATAGCACTCAGCAAGATCAGTGCCTTCATGAACCTATGTCCTCTAAAACCAAACCTGAGTCAGTGAGACAGGAAGTTGGCACGAAAAGGTGGATTTTTTTTCCTTTTTCAGTTAATTGGAATTATGATATCTCCTGTAAGGGACATGCTGGGCAAGCACAACTTAAGTTCTTCTTTGGGCCACACAATTGTACTAGATACCCAAAGCCACAAGTCTGAAAAGGCTTCATTCAAGAAAAGGGCAAATCAGCAACTATTGCCATATCACGCAGTAGTAGAGGGGAGAAGAGAGAGATCCGGCAGGCAGGAATGGTGCAGCAATAGTGATTTATTTAATTATTTAACAACTCTTTTATAGACTTTTTTCTTCATAGCCTAATTGGTCAAGAGGTCAGCCACCCCGCCTGGGGTGATTGGCTGAAATCCTAAAACATCCATCCTGAGAATATTTTTCTACTATACCATAAACAATTCGCAGATGTTCTTAGTTTACAATAACACTACTGATAGCTTCTGTGAGAGGGAAAAGTTTCACACAGGACAAGAGAGAAGCAAGAGAAGTTCTTGCTACTGCATGTCTGCATCCACAAGCAACAATAACTTATGATGGGTGGGAAGCTACAGATATCCTTTAACCTTTTACATTTGTATTTGTACATCAGAGATATGATATGTATATCTCATCAGTGTATATACTGTGACCATAAAAATAAATTCATGACACTGAGATTGTTCTTTTGAGTGTTTAACACACATAAAGCTCTTGGCTTTCTTTAGTTTATGGAGTTTTCTCCTCAGTTCTGAGCCTTCTGAATCAAGTTACCAGTTTTACATTATTTTATATTGTTTGGGTATTCTAAAGTTTATATGGTAGGAAAAAAAAGAGCAATCAAAAATAAGAGCCATCTAGTAAGATTGCTGTATTTCTTCTTCCATGCATCCACTTGTTGACTACATTTATATATTTATATAACTTCAGAAAACAGATGTGAGACATTTCTGTATGGAGAAAAAGCAGTAGCATTATAAAATTAAAAGTTTTATCTGTATCTTTAACTGAAGTATAAGGGCATAGCTCCAATGGTGCTTTTCTATCTTGTTCTTGTGAAGGCATTTACTATGCATGTGGCCAGGTATACTAGGGATCGAATCAGCAAAATATCTTTGGGACACAGTAATGCAGCTTTCTCTCTTGTTTTGTTTAGATTTGTTTTGTTTGCTATAGATGCAGATTGTTACAAGGTGTCATCATCTCATTAGATTCTTTTTGATTCAGTATGATTACTTTAGTGCTTTCATCACTGTCCTAATAATTGGACCAATCTGATTATTTTGGACTACTAGCCTGTAAGTTTACTATTAAGAAAAAACATATGGACAAAAATAAAAAAAAAACAAAACTGTCAACTAAGAGTCATTTTCTAGGCACCTTACTGATTCCTATTGGTAAATACATAAAGCATTTGCAAACTACAGAAATGCTTCATCAACCTTTTTGGGACATAGACAGAATTACAGTAACATTTTTCATTTTTTCCATATTATTATATCTTTTCCCTAATGTATGGCAAATGTATATGCTATCAGGACTAATGGATGCATTTATGAGGATAATTGAATGCACCTTTTAGGAACTGGGGGAAAATGTATAGCAAAATACAAAATACAAATATTCCATGATATACTGCTGTGACAATGAGTCTTCTTGTCCAATTAGCATAGGAATGGCATATTCTAGTTTGTGGGGAAACAGTGACTGTCAGCAAAAGGTAAACTGTGTCTAATCTCAGTTTGAAAATAGCCTCCATATATTCTATATGGAAATTAGTAAACTAACCTCTTTGGGTTTGCTAGAAATATGATTCCATATTATTGAACCTTAAATATGCCTACATTTTTTTGTTTTGACTAGAAATTTGCCAGTAAAAACATTCTAAGTTTGCATTTTACATGCATAAAAGCTTTGTTTTGAAATTCATATCCCAGTGTGACATTCTTCCTTCTCATCATGCAATGCAATATATGGTGGGTTGGGGTTTGTGGGGGGTTTTTTGCTTTAATGTCTCCTAAAAATATATATCCAAAATATTATGACTGATAAGCAACTGTTAAATTTGATGAAAAATCTCAACTTATTCAGTTTGACTTCCTTTAATTAAAGAAGAGACAATTCTATCTACTACAGGTCCATAGCATTGAACTGAATTATCCATGGTTGCAAACACTGACACGGCACCTAGAAATAATTCCACCCTACTGACAGGTAAAGTGGGCATTAGCAAAGGCACACAACCACTCTGTTCCTGTCTTCAGACTGCACAGTAGGCAAGTATATGAGCTGCTTTCTTCAAAGAATTCACAGCTCCCAAGACACCCTCCCCAGAAAATGCAGCCTGGATAAACAGGAGATCAAACTAGGGTTACCTCATTTTATAATCAGAATGAGAACAGGCAGACAGGTCGTAGCTGACAGAATCTGTGATGGATAACTTGCACATATGTGGCTGAGGTTCCCTTCCATCTTTTCAGACATCTGAATTTTATATCCAGTGTTATGAGACACTTTTTCACTTGGTAATTGGGGGTGGGAAAGCCACAGAAATATTTATGCTCACTGTTGTTAGGAATATACATGGAGATAAGCATATGGGTATAATTATTTTGCCAGGCTTCACACATCTTCCTTCAAGTCAGAGGGTATTTTGGTGAGGGAAGAAGTATTCATCTTTTTTTATCCACCGTGGAAGTGCTGCTTAATGCATGTACTTAGGAGGTGAGATACTGAAATACTGCACACATGTGGATGGGTGGTTGGGTCATGCTGGTGTTCTGTCAAAAGCAATTTATAAATGAGGAAAAACAACATTCACGAGTTCAGAAATCACCCCACAAGAGCAGACTTGTACACCAAGCTTCAGAATTACAAAATGATTGCTTGCCCTATACCTGCATTTCATACTGTTTCCCTAAGCAGCTGTTCCTGGTGATTCTAAGAGATAACATAGGCAAACCTCTACACCAACCAGAGGATGGCTTAGAGCTGAACTCAATGACCTTAAAGGTCTTTTCCAAACTAAACGATTCTATGACTCTTTGATTCTATGATTCCTTAAAATATTTAAGGACTCTTGCTAACCTTGGATGCACTACAGTGAAAATACTTTTGTCATGGAAAGTATCAGTGAACAAGATATTTAGGGCCATAGTTGCTTCTTCTATAATATGTTAACCCAATAAGCAGAACTGCCTGAGGGTCACAGTAAGTTTGGGGTTTCTTTTATAGGTTTAGCAGGTTATATATATACTGGCATGCCTGTCCTAGTTGCTGTTCTCCTAAGGACTACCATTAGATTCATCTGAGAAAGGATCCTTACATAAAATTTACCCAAATCCAGGCTGCAGGCATGGTGTGCAGGTAGAAATTTTGTGTTTCAGACCCTCCCCTTATGAGCACAAAAAATGAACTGATGAAGCTACAGATCTGATTTCTATGTGTCACTGGGAATAGACTGCATTTCAAGGAGGAACATGTAAAAGGAGTTCCTTAAGAAAACACTGTGGAGTCATAATCTATCAAAACACTTCAAATATGAAGAACTGCCTTCCAGAAAGAAAAGAACATGCTCCATTTCTACATTTTGTAAATGAAATGTTTAGTATTTGGCTTAAATGGCTTTTCATTTCACTGTTTCTTTTGTATGCTGTAGCATATTACAAAGTGAAAAAACATTCATCTCAATCAAAATAAAATAAATTCAATAAAAGAACTGCTGACTTCTCTGATTTTTTCACTGGTAAGTACTGAAGCCATACTTTGAAATATCAAAATCCTTCCAAGAATGGCTCAGGTGTTTGACTGTGTTGTACATAAAATCTTGCACTGAGGCAGCAATAGCAGACTGAGTTTCTCTCTGGATGGAGGAATGTTTACTTCCATGACCCTATTGTTAAAGAGCTCTGGCAGTGCACAGACCTATAATTAATATACAGTTGCAAATTTGCTTGCAAATCATGTGCATTATGCCTATTATGCCTAGGTGCTGGCAGTGGCAGGCTGAAGGGGTGGCCTCCATGAGGAGAGGTCAGTGCTGCTCCATCAGAAACACAGTCGGTTCCAGCCAGCTCCATCAGACCCACTGCAGCCCGTTAAGCCAAGCTGGTGGTGCCTCTGGGAAATTTTGTTTAAGAAAGGGCAGAAAATGCTAGGGAGAGAGATGGGCAGGGAAGAAAAGAGTGAGAAACAGCAGAGGGACACCAAGGTTAGAATTGTTGCTCCATGGCACACCCCAGGATGGTGACCGATGGAGGACCCATGCTGAAGCATGGGAAAAGGATGATAATGAAAGGGCAGCACAGACAAACCACTGTGCCCTGGTCACAACCCCTTTAGTACCCATGCTGCTCCTTGACTCACTGAAGGGTCTGAGTGCAACCTGTGGTGACAGTGAAGCAGACAGGAGAGGCATCTGCAGTGGAGGTGTGAGGTTGAGCCTAGGAGTGAAGGTGAGGAAACTCACACAAACTGTAAGAGGGAGGAAAGGTTTTATCCATATATGTGTAAGTGCTTGGGGGATATTTGTTTGTTTCTGTATCTCAAAGTTCTAATCAGTACTCAAATATTTATATTAATTTATTATAAATGAAATTAAATTCCTCAAAGCCAAGTCTGTTTTGGCCATGGAATAACTGGTAAGTGATCTCCTTGTCTTTTTTTTGACCTTGTTTGGAATTTTTATAGTACCCTTGAGGCAAACTAAACACACATCTGTGCTTAAACATAAAATAAATATGTTAACAGGGCAGAGCCCTTCCTCAATACGCAGATCTACATGGAGTCTGCAAAAATGTGTCGCAAGCAGATTCCTTATATACACTTGTACCAGCACAAGTCCCAAGAACGGTTGCATGGAGCATCTCAGCCAGGCCCTGGGTATATCCTCCAGCCAAGCTCTGCTGCCCACAGACAGCCCCTGTGCTTGGGCCCCTGAGTGCTCCCATTCCTGGATAGTCTGCTGATGGGAAACTTCACTCCCTTGCAAGGAGTCTGTTCTGTCTCTGGCATTCGTGCCTCCAGCCAGGTTAACCCTGGTTGGTGAAGGGTCACAAATTACCACTGCTGAGCCTTTACAATTAGAATTTCCCCCTCTACTTAGCAGTATTCTCTCTCTCTTGTTCTTGCTGATTTCTCCCCCTGCCTGTGGTGCTGGAGGGGGCAGGAGAAAGAAGCGGCTGTGTGGGTGCTTGGCTGTGAGCTGAGGCCAGCCCACCACATGCATGGCAAGTCATTTGTCCTTGTCCAGCATGCATTTATGGTCCCAAATTACGTACTTTCATTGTGGAGACATGGATTCACTGTTTAGTAATTATGAACTCCACAGTATAGATATGTTGATGTACATCCTTTTAGAAGGTGGGACAGTTTTGAGTACAAAGGGGTGCAACTCTGACTTTCTCATGTGTATGTTTCAGAAACAGAATAAAATGTGTTCCCAAAAAAAATTTCTTACCAGATCTTGTGTTTCCTTTTCAGCAAGAGATATCAAAGACATTACTTGCAACATACAATAATCTATAATATTAACAGCTGTAAGTGCCTTAGAAATAGCTTAAGCAATTGCCTTCAGATGTTGAGATTTATAAGGATAAGAAGACATTGAGGGTGAGGAGAACTGTGCAACAGAAGCAAAAGCAAAACACTCACTCTGACTCCATAAAATCAGGAAACCCTGAAAGAACATTTTGTCTGTAAAGCATTTAGGATCTTGATTAAAGTCATTGTTTACAGCCTAGTGAAGATACTGTTATATCAGCAAGGCCAGTTTCACTATCAGGCTCATCAGCACAATACTGCCAGCAGGGACACTTTAAAAGGGCTCTTCAGTTATGCCCTAAAGTAGTTTCAGTACCTATACTTTAAAAATATGATCAAGAATGTCTAAAAATCAAACCCCATATTTCATGCTGATGTGTTCCAGTGCATTACTGTCAGACTTTAACCATGAAAAGAATAGCCCCTTTGTGCAAAGAGAATAGCTAGGAGAAGATTCAGGGAATAATAAAAGAAGCTTCAGAAAATGGTTATGAAATACTGGGTTTATCCAGCAAATATGAACGCAGTTTAGGTCTGTGGAGTACTTGTGAGTAGCACTGCTCTTCTTTCTAGTCCATTAAAAATTAGTTCAGCTGGTCATTAAACAGACTGTGGTTATTCCTTCCTTGAAACTCTCCACTGACTCTTCAGCAAATCATTTCACAATTTCTTGTCCTTGTTTCAAGGTCCTGTGATGAAATCTAGGTTTCAGCCTACATTTCATGGCTGTTTCTGCCAGGAACACATACCTTGTGTGTGAATTAGGCCCTCTTCAATTGCCAATTCTCAAACTACACCCTTTGAACACCCTTCTAATTCCAATCTGAATGTCAAATCTCCATATTTTACTTTTAGACTGAAAGCTTCTTGAAGCACAAGATTGGATTACCTTGAAGACTACTTACATTAGTGCTGAGTCATTAGTACTTACATTGCTGGTTTTTTCCTCAGTGATTCTGTCCTACTCTGCTCTGGTGAGACCTCACCTGGAGTACTGTGTCCAGTTCTGGAGCACTGTGTCCAGTTCTGGAGACCTCAACACAAGGCCATGGTACTGCTGGAATGGATCCAGAGGAGGGCCACAAAAATTGTCAGAGTACTGCAGCACCTCTTCTACAAAGATGAGGAAATTGGGGTTGTTCAGACTGGAGAAGAGAAGGCTGCAGGAAGAACTTACCGCAGCCTTCCAGTACCTGGAGGAGGCCTAGAAGAAAGCTGAGGAGGGACTGTTTACGAGGGCATGTAGCAATAGGATGAGGGGCAATGGTTTTAAACTAGAGCAAAGTAGATTTAGATTAAACATTAGGAATAAATTATTTACTATGAGGGTGGTGAAACCCAAACAGGTTGCCCGGTGAGTTGGTGAAGGCCCCATCCCTGGAGACATTCAAGGTCAGACTCAATGGGGCTTTGAGCAACCTGATCTTGTTAAGGATGTCCCTGCTTACTGCAGGGTGATTGGAACAGATGACCTTTAAAGGTCCCTTCCAACCCAACGCATTCTATGATTCTATGATTTTAGTGACAAAACAAAACAAAATGAAAAAAAGATCATTTTAGGTTAACAAAGATTTATTTTCTCCTTCTTTTTTTTTTCTCTGAATTGGACATGTGAGAAGGAAGTTCAAATGAAAATCTGCCAGGGATGCCTATGAACAAGTTTCAGTGAAAGTCCAACCATATCAGTGCAGTGTTCCTTATTCAGGGTTTATATAAACTGCAAAGCTAATTGATCTGTGTGGATTCAGCTTCCACTGTAAGAGCTAACTGTGATATTGATGCTGCAGTGCACTATAAAGTGTAGCTGGACCAAGAAAGTACAGATATGTAAGTTTTAAAAACCTATGAAATTAAATGTTTATAAACTTCAGAATTTGTGCTAACTCAATTTTCTTGCAGTTAAAAAGTTTCACTAAATCACTAAATAAAGTTTTCTTAACTCCAAAACTCCATTTTAAAATGAATAAACTATGCATTAGAATAGATGTGTATGACTTTTCTGTGTGCATAAAGAATCCAAACAGTTATCCTTTCTCTTCTTGAGGAACATGCTTTACATTTTTTTTTATTCGTTATTTTATTTCTCTATTTTTTCTATTTCTCTGATGCATAGAGCCAAATAATGGGAGAATCTGCAATATCAGCAGTAGATACGTCTCATTCCAATTAAACAAAAAAATAAAAGAGGTAACGGGCAATTTACTTTATTAGCGCAGTATAATTGATTCTATCCAGGACTATGGTCTGTGTTTAAGGTCTGACGGACTTAAATCAATATAGTTTCACTTGGTATGGTTATTTATCCATTTTTAAAGCGTCACAGTACTGTCAGGGACAGACAACTAGATGTGTGAAAAAAATTCAGAGAGAACTAGTCTTCTAGAAGTATGTGCTCTGTTAACTGTGATAAAGTTTAAAGCAACGTAATAACCCAAATATCAGACCTATTAATGAATCAACATGCAACTGTTGCCAAATATACCATAAAATTAATTATTGTTAGTTGGCAAATGGTGTAAGTAAAATTATTTGATTTAAAGTGAGAAGAGTGAGAGCTGACAAGATACTCCAGAAGGTGAAAGCTTGCAGACAAGTTCATCTGCAACTGAGAAACCCTAGCTACTTGAAGTAAAGGATGGTGTTATTAATATCTGCTTCACATTCTAGACAGGACCACTCTAAATGCAGTTATCTGAAAATGATAACAAATACATTACTGACAGCTGATTAACTGCTTATTAACTATATCTGTAACCATCACAGGATGCAGAAAATGAAGCAGAAATCAAGGGGTGAGCATCAAAGTCATGCACCTGTTTTACTAAAGCATTGCTTGGAAGGCAGAAATAAGTAGGGTTATTTACTAGTAAAAATGAGAATTTAGGACTGCCATGGTTATGATCCACCAATTTTTTAAAATGTCATTTTAAACCCTCTCCTAAAGCTCCAACTTCTTGTTCATTTTTCATGGTTATGAGATTAAGAGCACATATGGATGTAAAACTGATTTTCCCTAGTTTTGTGTTATTCTGCCTGAGTTTGGACATAATTGCAACGAAAATGCATGCTATTAGTCACTGTCTCGTATTTTTCTGTAATAATAGCTTGAAATGTTTTAGGAGTAATACCACCTTCAAAGTATAAAGGACAAAGCTGTTTATGTAGGGGTCTAATATGATCGCAGTTTATAAAATCAATATATTGATTAATTATTTTGTGTTGTGTCTGTTGACTATCACAGACATTTTTCCTACTACTGTTTGTTCACTAAAAAAGAGCAAAAAACATTATCTACTGGTTCAGGACTGAGACAGTAACTGGACAGGTATTGTTTAAAAGGTCTTAGATGTAAATAATGACAGTTTCCCCTACCTACACACTGTTCCTTATGTAATGCTCTTACAGATTTCTGGCAGAGTGAAATCATAGGCAACATCAGAGAGAGTCTAGAAGGCTAATACACAAATGGATTTTTTCCCTTAGTAACCAAAATTCGATTGAAAGTTGACCACAAAAAGATGTTATTGCGCAACACCACGGTTACATCAACCAAAAGAGTAAACAAGGACAGTTTGGCCTGTTCTGTCACCTATTCTTCTGCAAAAATGGCTTTTCATCAATGGAGAGATAGAGGCATTGTTCAGAAATGTGTAGTCTATGAGACTGACAGTTTTCCTAAATATTAAAAACTGCTCCTGATCTTTCAGAAAATTGAAAGACCCCTATTTTATATCACTATGGTGTGTATCAAAGCAGAAGTGTTATTTCTAGTTGTTTCTTCAAAAGAGATATTACGGTGAACATTATGAGAGACATTTTCAGGAGAAATAGTCCTATTTCCTTTCAAGGAAAAGTTTTTTAAAATCTTCCATGGCTATGTAGACCTAGCTGAAAGCCTGTCTCCATTTTGTGACACAAGCTGTATATGAAAACTATTGAGGACAATTTCACTGAAAAGTTACTAGGAACAGTCATTCCTTTATACCCCTGCACATTTAATTTAACTCATCATATACACACATGCAAGAAGGGTACAAGCAACTTTCACACACAAGTGCATGCTTTGTGCTTGAAACAGTCCTGTCATTATTAGATCTATGCACCTATACAATGTTATTTACTTTTTCTTGGTATCATAGACTATGTTGTAGAGTTTGGTTTGTTGGTTTCCCCTACCATGAGCCCCTTGCATTTCATGCAGTCTCTGTAGTTCTTGCTATAGTGTCTGTGTAAAAGCAAGCTTCTCCAGCTTCTTCACTACTTTGAAGTCACAGACACATATTTAACTCTGTGACCAGAGAAATCAGTTTCCAAGTGAGATGCAACCCTGAATAGGAATTGTGGGCATTGGTAGGAATTGCAATTAGGCAATGTAGTGTTCTGTAACTAGAAACATTTACAGGAATAGCCTAAGTCATATCACATCAGACCAAAGAAGCAGTTATGCCAATTTTGTGTACTTGACATAGCAGATCTCTAGAGAACACTGAAAAGGCGCTCCTTAAAATATACACTAGATCTGTAGTACTCAGGGAGTCTGTCTAGAAGGGTGCTACTCTCGTGTAGCTGACAGTGAATTTTTCCTTTCATGCACGTGACATTCAGTTTTTAATACTCAGAGTAACTTTAATGTCCTGTGGCAGAGAATTTCAGATAGCTATATAGCTACAGATAGCTATATCCAAATAAATATTTCTTATTTGTTTAGAACTTGACACGTACTTGTCTCATCTGATGTCCTCTACATCTTGTATTAGTAGAGACAGTAAACATTCTTTCCCTATTTACCTTCTCCCTGACACTCATGACATTCTGCCATATACACCTTCCATCATCTCTCTTCCAGGCCAGACTACTATATTTAATCATTCTTCATACAGAAGCCATGTCATACCTTTGATCATCCTTCTTGCCCTTAGTGTAACTTTTCTTGCTGTAATATCTCTTTTCCTCTATGAAGGGACCAGAATTGTTCAAAAATATCTAAGATTTGTGTTTATTTTTATCCTGGGAGGTCAGAAGATTTGAGCTCTATCATCCATTAGGAGGGATTAGATTTCTATCCCCTAGTGTACCAAGCCTGTCACTCTTCCATGAGATACAAGGCGCATTCTCAAATCAGAATGCTGTCTTAGCAAAGACTTTATCTTTCAAGGAGCAGAACAACTCCCCAGGTTGCTTTCTAAAAGCCCTCAAGCATTTTAGTGTGTATCTGCATCACTGCCTTGGATCTTTTAATCAGGTTTTAATCACCTGGTTTCCTGGAGTTTGCTTCATCAGGGGTTCATTGTTAGAAGTTAACAACCAGTGGCTGAAGCTTCCCATTTTCTTAACCAAGGCATTTCCCTCAGGTACTTGGTTTCAATCCCGAAGGGCCATTCAATACAGTTAAGAAAATGAGGTGCAGAAATCTCATCTCTTCACTTAGATAACTTATTATTTTAGTCTTTGCCTTTATAAATATGCACAAAAGTACAAATACTAGAGTGTCATATCATGAGCACAGAATGTTACCCATATACTTTGCACTAGCTACCTTAAGAGGCTTCCTCAGCAAAACTCCTTCAGAATTCACCTTTTTGATAAAATCATGATCTTCCAGCAGAGCTAATCTGCAAACAGCTTGATTGTGTAAGAAGTACATGATGCACATACAGGCTCCCAGATACAAAAATGCTGTGCTTCAGAACACAAACTGTTTTCCAGAAAGAGCCAGAAAAGTTGAGCCATATCTTCCAGCAGGATGGTCCATATTTCCATCACTTCTCTCAAATAAACTAACTGCAGAATGAGGCAGACACACTCAAAGGACACTCTCCCACACCATCCCCAGAGCTGGGGCTATAATTGGCTCATTTGCACAATGCCAGTTCTTGAGTACCTATGACTCCACAAGCTGGTCCTGGGATAGCTGCAATCCTCCACAAACAAGCTGCGCAGTCACAATTCAAGAGCATATGCCCACACACAATCTGTACCCTGCTGAGTGGGCAAATAAATAGCAAACATAACAAATGAATAATATAGGTCACAATTCAGTGACTCGTAACTACATACAATCATAAATAAGGGGAGAGGAGGACAATGCCTCAAATGACACTTTGCATCTCTTTTCTGCATTACTATTAACAGCCCCTGGAAAACAAATCTGCATCTGGAAAAAGTAGAATTCCAGATGTGACCAGAATAAAAAATATTGTGTTCTTAAGATAAACATTATTCTATACCTCAGTTATTTTCTTTTTTTTTTCAGATCCAGGCTGTTTCTCCTGATTTCACTGCAGTTTTGCTCTTGCTTCTTTTGCATGGGAAAGGAGCCAGCTACAGAACAGCCTTTAAAAATGTTAACATGTGACCCTTGCTATGATTCTGAAACTGAGCCAGTGGAATACAGCAGAACAAGTCAATACTAAGCACTGGTTCTCTTGAAGCCTCAAAGATCTGGTTATTCCACTGGGAAAAATATTTTTTGAAATATCTTATAACCCTAAATATATGTTTTTTCCTGAAAAAAAAATTACAATTCATAATAATAATGCATTAGAAGAACATCATGCAATATTTTGTTCCTTGAATTGCAAACAAATACATTTGCTTTCTGTTTATCATGCATTTGGAATAATCTTAAATATCCTAAATGGACCTTGCAAGGAAAATTAAATTCAACATTAATTCCAGTCTTTGAATGCAATTTCTATTGTTCACCTAGTTTTCTCACCTTTCTCGATGACAATTAGTGATATGAACCAGGGATTTTACTCTCACATGTATAAGAATGTAGTTTGTATAAAAGCAATAGCAATACACAGGACATTTCAGATCAGATGAGGAGCGTGGGTCATGAGGTAATATATAAATGAAAGAAATACTTAGAATTTTCAAATCTAAATGAAAAAATGTATCTTTTCCATTTCCATTCATTTTCATTCTCTCACTCTTACAAATAGAAATGAATCTAGTAATTTTTCCTACTGATGGAATTTTGATTGTTACGGCTTAAAATATTGAAATATATTTAATATAAAATATATTTAACTACTAAGAAAATGTGGGGCACTTTAAATGCAGAGCTAAATGGTTGCCTATGAAAAAAATAGTTATTTACAGAAGCAACATTCTGTCATTTATACTTTTGTTCCCTGTGTGAACAGTTCTGGAAAGCTGGTGTCCTGAAACTCAAATCCAGAGTTTATTATACATTAAAATAAAACTTCTCCAAGGCTGTCTGTATATCTAAGAAATCTCCTTCTACTCTCAGCACATTCCCTGCACTCCTCTGTTAGACTGCCCATCTTTTCAGATCTGAACTCATCCCCCAGTAGACTCCATCGCTACTTCTCTCTGATCTTAATTTTGATTTGGAGAAGTGGCATGAAGCATATGATTCCCAGCTGGATTTTCTGTGGTGGAAATTTTATCTGTTCATTACATTCAGTTCCAAGGGACATTAAGGTTCCATGAAGAAAAGGATAATCATGAGAAACTATCTGGCTTTCCTACTCTCATTTTTCAGCAACAGTATTCAAATATTACTTACTTAAAAAGCTTCAACTAGTGTCATGCCAAAACTATTTTTTTCAGGTTTTGGATCTGATTCAGAGAAATAGTCACAGATTCATATAAATATGATTTTCAGGATATAGGACAAATAAATTTTTCAGCTAAAATACAAACTTCCTGCTATAAGAAAAAAATGTTTTTCTGTGATAAAAATGAATATGTTTTTGAAAGACATGTGAAAATAAATTTTTTGCATTGCATCACACCAGATAAAAATAGGAGGGATTGGTAATTTAAGTTAGCTTTACATATATAATACATATGGAGGAATAGTAAGGGATAAGGTAGCAAACTTCAGTAGAAGTTTACTTCTCTCATTCCTTTTGTTTATAGGAACTTGTAAACCACGATTTTCAGTAATTTTCTTGTTACAGTTAATCTAATAAAATCAGTAAAAAACTTACATCATAATAATAAATCAGAATTGCCTCTTATAAAGTTAACAGGGCTAGAAGATACAGTACTTAATCAAAAATTATTAGTTCATAAATAAATTGGTAACTCCTCCTTTCAAAGCCCCAAGACTGATTAGGTTATATATTCTAAGCTAGTACCAGTACTACTACTTTTTTTTTTAATATTTAGAGAAAGCTGTCAGTAAAAAAAAAAAAAATTAAAAAAAAACTAAAAAAAACCAGTAAGAGAACCATACAAAAACCCCACAACCAACCACGCTTAGATTTTTAAGGAAAAAATTATCTTTTGTTTCTCTGGTTGATATTAACTACAAATTTAAGCTTCCTTTAGACAGATTGGACAGTTGGAGGTCCCAAAAGTGTAGCAGGACTGAAGTCAGGGGACTAAATCAACTCTTAATCTTCAGGGTCTCCATGAGACACTTCAGAGGTTAACTATGTTGTGAAGAGGAGGGACTGTGTGCGTTGAGTAGGTCCTTTGGAAAGCATGTTTTCCTCCATGACAGTTCCCAGAAGCTAAGCATCTTTCTCAGTAGACCCCAGGGGGAACATCTGCAGGCAGTCTACCAGCTGGCAACATATATATGGAAGGATGAGAGATGGTGAATTAGATCCGGTTTTATCTGATTGTAGCCCAATAGTGGGAAAAACCAGAAAAGTGCAGGGAAAGTTCTGCCAGTCAAGCCAGAGGTTATAAGTGTTAACTTTTCACATTATTCCCAAATATTTAGTTTAAATTATTTAGTGATATGTTCAGTTAAACATCTAATGCTATAGAATTCTCATTCAAAATTGAAAATTCTGGTCTTTAACCATAATTAATAATCAGTACCAGAGTCCTGTATCTAAGACTATCAGTGGTTTCTCAAGGCATTGTGTTACTCAGTGAGAGAAGAAAAACTAAGTCCTGCTGTGGAGATTAACATTGCATGGTTATGCAGATGCTAAAAGAATCTTAAGTCAAATATATTCTGAGGAGACTGATACTGCATTAGACATGTAACTATGTAATAGACAAGAGCAAAATGTATTTAAGAGGTTCATGAGTTTAAGACAGGCTTTCTGTATTTAAGATTTAACTTGAATCCAAACCATTGCTATTCCTGCAGCACAGAAAATTCGTATTACTCGGTGGAAGGAGATGTCTGATGCCATTTTTAGTAATTCTGGATGGCTGATTAGATTTAGATAAAATGAAATCATTATTCTTACTACTCTTAACTTAAACTATAGTTTAAAATGTTGATCTGTTAGAAGCAATGACATTCCTCTAACTGTTCTTCATAATTTTATTCATTTTTCTCCTATATTTTGATCAAAATTGGAAAAATTAATCTTATTCAAACAGTTCTTTAAAGTTGCTTATTAATCTATGAGAAGCATAGGTGAGAAATGCTCTTCTAGACCTTCTGAGAAATCCATTCCTTCCCTATGAGCTCTTTTAAAGCTATTGGTTCAATATTATCCCTTTGGAAAATACAATAGGTACCTAAACATAGACTCAAAGGCATTATGAATGCTGCTTTCTTAAAAAGAAAAAAAACAACTTTGATTGTAACTAATTTTGTGATAGAAGGTTTATAGCTGTTTTACCATAAACTCTTGACTTAAAGAACTGCAGGAGAAGAGAAAAAAATGAAAATTACTTATTATGAACCCTCTTCTCCATGCACACCTGTACATGCATGTGAACATCTATAACTGTCCTCCAAAGACAGGAAAATAATCTGTTAAAGCAAGATTCCAAAAAGAAGGCATTTTAATGAAAAACAGTGTTTCCCCATCCAAATATAGATTCTCTACTCTAATAATAAGTAAATTTTATTCCTCAGGTGTCAAATAGGTGGAAGATTTGTAGCATTATTATGTAGTATACTGGCCCATTATGTTACATTACTGAACACTACTTCTTATTTCTTTAGTAGGCCATCTGTTTATAACACTGATAATAACTGGCTCCCATGGATAATATTATGTATATAACAGAAAGTAAAGTTTGCTGATAATTCCCAGGGACATTGTTTTAAACAGTAATCTCATATTCAGATAAGAAAGTATCAACATTTAGCATTGGGAATAAGGCAGTGTACTTGGCTGGATACTCTGCAGAAACTGATTTTCTCTAATGTGACATCTAAACTAGACCATGTGCACTGGAAAAGAGCCAAAAAGTTAAGTCAAGTTGTGAGATGTTGACAATTGTCAGGAGTTATGGGATTCAGTGTTACAAACCTAAAAAACAGAGCAAAAATTGAATTTTTAGCCATAAAGATTTAGTTATTCATTGGCAACTAAACTAAAGATAACTTTTAATTCAAATAAAAGATTGGATCATTTAAACCATGTTCACAGAAAATCACCATTATTTGCAAATTATAACAGAAATGCAAATATTGTAATACTGTTATGGTAGGAATAATTTTTTTTAGTCTATTTTGTAAACATAGAATTTTGTTTTTAGCTTAATTAATTGTTTTATTTTCTAGAGGCTAGAGATAAGGCTATTCAATAAGATAAGAAAAGTAATAAAGCTTCCATGTAATTTCATTCTTACTAGGTGAACATTGAATGTCTCATTTTGCTTGACTTCCACCTTATAAATTGAACAAAAATAGCACAATGCCTATCCACAGAGCATGTTGTTGCTGAGCTCATTGTCATTACAAAATAAGTGGCCTAGTTGGTGACTAAGAGACAACAAAAATGACATTTTAAATACACATGCAAGTGCTGCTTTTTAACCAAATGACATTAACATGAAGAAAACAAAATGAATGTGTATGCTTCTAAAGCAATGTGGAATATCATCAAATTTATCCAACCACTTGTTCTATAAAATTTTGGTTTAAGATCTCTAGAAAGACAAATCCTTAGGATTCATTCAAGTTCCAAAATAACAGGGAAAATCATCAAAACCAAATCAGTCTTGGAAGCATAATGAAATGTTCTACTACAGCGATCCATCATTTCCTCCAGGAAAGCAGGACAACTTTTTTTCTGGGCTTGTACAAGAGTGTAGGAAGAATTCTTCGAATATCTAAGAGTCACCACCAACCTCACCTACCTTTCTGCATTCACAATGCCCTTTGTGACCTAGTCTTCAAGAGTCAAAACCCATAATAGGTCATACATGCAAAAGAAATAGAACACGAACACTCAAGAGAGCGTGAGGGGAAATAGTCATATGTTCCAGCTAGAATTCATTGCTTAACACACTACTGGAAGGCACTCGGATACCACAGTTGAAAAACATGAATAGAAGTATTATAGAGGTGTTATATTAACTCAACAGTTAAATGACATATGGAAATTTCATCTTAAAATATCACAAAAATCAATTTTGTAAGTTGCTCAGGCTTCAAATTTAGCATGAAACTCTTCAAAGAAAAATTCATATTATCCATGGTGTTCCTCGAAGTTAAGTTTTATTATCTCTCTTAACTTTCAGGCCAACAAAACTGGTGTTTAAATTACAAAGAAAATAGGTATACATACATACAGAACTCAGAAAGTCAATACTGGATAAGCAAAGTGCTGAGAGATGGAATGAACTTTAAATATAGCTGATGCGGTTAGGTAGTATAAATGCATTTAAGAAAAAACTTATAAAGTTGGGGAGACTAATAAGTTAAAGACATTAATAAAATCTGAGATTCTATGTAACCAGCTGTCCTCTTCAAAATCAATATTAATTTTATTAATGTTACTATTACGTTTTTTATTCTTTAATGTGCTGAGAGACCAGATTCATATTGTCAGTTTGAAAGATGAAAGTATTTCTATCATGATGTAGGACAGAATGATTCACTGAAGAGCTTCTAATATTCATAAACTTAATGGCAACATGAGTTGAACAGGGAATAAATCCTCAAAACCTCCCTCTACACATATACATGGATTTATTGGTCTGTCCATATATGTGTGCATGTATTTTTATTTTTTTAATAGTCTCTCATGACAATACTGAAGTCTATCCCACTAGAATGAGAATCATTATTTTTCAATAGATTCATGTGTGTCAGAGCAACTTTGGAGTTTAAGAGAGTAAGTTCCAGCTGCAGCTTTCCTACAGTTAAAGCATTTCTCCTATCTTCTAGGTTGATTGTCCCATGTATAATTATGCCCAGCTTCCTGGTGCCTGTTTTCTTCTGTCAGAAAATTGTTAACATTTTGCCTCTTTATTTAGCCAATCCTGTTTTTACAAAACTTAAGATAAACTAATTAGCTGTCAGACACTTTCCAATGCAAAATTTAGTTGAAACTAATTAACTGACTCTAAATATTTAGGTGTGAAAATCACACAATGTTATTTCTGTAGGAGATGAGATAAAAAAAAAAGAAGTCTTCTAAGGACATGATGAGGATGCAGAGGGAGCGTTTCAGACAAAAACCTCCAGAGAATAGTCCATATTAGTGCTTCTCACTTACACACTGGTTTGTATCTGTAGAACTCAAAACACCTCAGTACCAGGGTATGGGTTACGTGTGTATATGCAAATATATATGTATATGAATACAGATATATAAACACACATAGACATATGCATGAGAAGCAATATATGTGAGAAGCACAGTAGTTCAATAGACAAAATGTTTGTCTACCAGCTGGAAGGAAACAGAGCTATTGTGCAAACTCTGGTATAGACATTTTCTATAATATTTTGCACAGAAAATAAATAAAGAAAATTCTGACTCTAGTAGTAGAAACAATTAATTAAAGTATGGCTGGGTTTTTCCTTTGAGTTTGATTTTTTTTAGTAAATGTGCAAACACAAAAACATATTAATCTGAAACAAGATGTTTTGCTCTGTGTAAGAGCTGTGGAACAGCAGCAGCAACATGGAAGTTCATTGGCTTTGTGAAGTACTGCAAACCTTTAACCTATGTATATTCTACTCTTTTGAAATGCAATACTTATTGCAAGTATAAAATCTTTTGCATTTGAGTGGACCACTTTTTATAACTGGTGTTCAACCACTCACTGAAATCATGCGGTTAAAAGTGCAGATGACAAAACTATCCAAAACCATGACCAATGTAACACAGCAAAAAGACTAGAGGCTAATTCCATGCAATAACTGGGTGATGAGACTAAACAAATGGACATATTTTTTCACAGTGTTAGTTGTTAGATCATAGAAGTCTTTGCCTCAGGAGATTTTAGGTGCCAAGTATATAAAGACATTGAAAAATCAGAAGTACCTTGGGGAGTGGGGAAAAGTTGGTGAAATATCTACTAAATATGAAGAGAGAGAGACATTCCCAGTGGGGGAAACTCCAACTTGGAAGAATCTGTGTGCCATCCTGAGAAGTGCCACCATGTATTTAGCTGAATACATACGCCTTCCTTATTCAACAGACCTGCTGGACTCACAGTTCTGAGTTTGAGTAATCCTTGCTTCAGCACAGAACAACCATTATTTTGGTTTTAAATCTATTCTTTTTTTAACATTCTGACTGAGGCATGACAAGATGGTAAAATATTAGACCATTTGTATTATAGCTCATTATTTTATTCATTAAATATCCAATTATAAGATAGAGTTTAACTTCTGTCAAATGGAAAATGGGAGGTTTAGCTTATATTTATTTTTATTAGGACTTTTCAAGCCACTTCACTTTGCAAAATTAAAGGAAATGTCTCCTGAAACTGTTTTTGGTCATTACAGTTAATATTTGTGCTACATTTTCTTAATAAGACCTGGCAAAAATTAAGTTTGCATCATTTTCCCTGAACAGTTTTCTGTATCATATTTGATTTAAAGTACTGTACAGAAATTTTATGTACATTAGTGGGAAAGAATGTTGAGATAATTGTTTATTAGAACCAGCATATAGTACTAAAATGTATTTTAAAGAATAGGAAGGAGGGTCTATAAGTCTTTTCTGTTCTAAAGTGCATTTTTTAATGTGTAATAGATTCTGGAATTGCTTAATCTCTTGACAAAACCTCTATAAATTACAATAGTCTTCTAATGATCACAGGGTATTTCTTTCACTCTCAGGACATTACTACTCTAATGGGAATTATGGTCACATTTTAAGAGGATTTGATTCAGTATTAGGGCAGCAATTGTGTGTTAATTAAACACCAATTGATTATTTAAAATGCATGTGCTGAGTTTTAGTGCATTCATATTAGGTACATAATCTCTGGATCTTGATTAAAATGTGTTGAATTACAGATTACAGACACTGGTATAGCAGAAAATGTTTAAGTGAGTGATGCTGAAAAATGAATAAAGCAGCCACTTCATGTTCAAGGACACCATGGCAAAGTGGGTAAATTTATGTTCCCGTATTTATCATTGGTTGTGGTGCTTAATACAGTCATTTTAAGGCTTTACTAAGTTTAAGAGCTTGGTTTGCTTTGGTTTTCCACTATAGGAGTAAGCTATCACACATTCTTTTCTAAAGGAAGAAAAAGATTTGAACAAAAGATGTAATTTCTGTCTTCTCACACCCTGGGGATTACACACACTGGGCCAAAAAGGAGTTTCTCACATATGTAGGTTTATGTTATAATGTATGTTATGTTGAATAGCTGGTAAGGAAAAGCAAAGCTTTTTTGTTTTCTTTTATACATCAGGTCAAACACTCTTTATAAAAATCTGATCCATACCTGCTTGATTAAAGACTGGGTTCACACGCTTAGGGTTCACAAGAAAATATAGCCAGTTTATGGCAATCAGCAAGGTTTTTGCTGGTGTTTAGTTTATCAGGGGCTATGCTGGGAGAGAAAAATTTATCAGGCGTGGTTTCTGTGTTAAGGTGTGAGCTACAGGTCAGGCTGAAATCATTTCATGATTTCATCACTTTGCAGAACTCCATGATTTTTGGGGTGGTGTGTTAGCTGAGTCAGCATGCATTGTAGATGTGAAAGATGCTTTTACCAAGAAGAATAGAAAAAACTTTAACCAAGAGATTACAGAAGGACAAAAAAACGGCAGTCTGTGCCAGTGCTAGCAGAATATGTATTAATCCAGTAAAAAAAATGCTTCTGATTTTAACAACTTTCCAGACTACATATCTACAAACAACTCATTAATTCTATTTAAATACTCACCAAAAAAAAAAAAACCCCACAGAAAACTCCTTTGTATTTTCTCTACATTGGACTGTTGTTTTCTACAGTAAGAACATCAGGTTTTAAATATATAAGTGCCTTAGATTATGGGGTACTATAGCAGGAATAAAAATTACTTAATATCATTTGTACAATAGCAGCTGGTTTTATCTGTTGTGCTACATTTTGGTTTTGGCACCATTCCTCCTGTTTCCCATCTGCAAACCCAGTGAGGGTCAGTATATCAAGACTGTGTTTGTGTGAATGGTCATTGTCAATGTTCTGCCTTTCTATTGAAAAGGAAGAATAAGAGAATATAGATCTGAGCTGACAAGCCTAAAGACTGAATTTCTGTGTTTAGCAGCAGAATGGCCATATAACAAACAGACAATGGCAGTCCAAGCTTTGGTGTGCAGACCTGCTAACATCCCTGTTCAAAAAATAACAGGTTTGTGGGTGAAAGGCCAGAACAAATCTTCATGGTCATATATATCCTGGTACCCTGAGCTGCATTAGGATGAGTGTTGCCAGCAGGTCGAGGGAGAGGATCCTTCCCCTCTACTAAGCACTCCTGAGGCCACACCTGGTGTACCATGTCCAGTTCTGGGCTCCTCAGTGCAAGAGGGGCATGGATATACTTGAGTGAGTCCAATGAAGGGCCATAAGGAAGACTGAGGGACTAAAGTATCTCACCTATGAGGAGAAGCTGAGAGACCTAGGACTGCTCAGCCTGGAGAAGAGAAGACTCAGGGAAGATTTCATCAACATCTGTCTGTAAATACCTGAAGGGAGCGTGCAAATAGGGCACAGCCAGGTTCTTTTCAGTTCTGCCCAGTGACAGGGCTAGAGGCAGTGGGCACAAGCTGAAATGCAAGTTGCTCTGTCTGAACATCAAGTTTTTTACCGTGAGGGTGATCAAGCACTGGAATATGTTGCCCAGAAAGGATATGGAATCTCCATCCTTGGAGATATTCATAAGCTATTTCAACATGATCCTGGACAACTGGGTCTAGGTGACCCTGCTTAAGCAGGAGGTTCAGACCATATGACCTCCAGAAGTTCCTTCCACCCTCAGCCACTCTGATTCCATGATATAGTTTTTGGCCTCCCTGCTGCAATTGCTAACAAGAAACCCATGGTTATAATTTTTTTGCCCATGTAAAAACTGGACAAAGACTAAAAGCCACAATCAGAATTGATTACTAAATTCCATACCAAACAGCATAACTTATGAAAACAGCCAGAGATATCAAGGTCTGTACTGTCTTCACCTGTGCCCCAAGTCACTCCTCATCTTCAGCAAGGGTGTCAAGCCCTCTGCTGACACCATGTTGTCCTCTCTATCCCATGCTCTCAGAATGACAGGCTTTGCCTTTCATAAGCTCTAATCATAATCACTGTGGGCCAGACTGTGCACTCAAGTGACAAGCAAGTTGCAATACCTCATGAATACTTCTATACAACACCACACTTCAGTGAGACCCTTTGAAGTCAACTGTTGTTCTGTAGAAAAGGAAGTCACCTGATAACCCTTTATTTCAGAAACAATATCCTAATTTTCGACTAAGACTTTTTTGTTACCTCCTCCCTCCCCTTCTCAGGGACACCAATGGAGTAGCTATTCCTACACTAGCCAGCCATACTTATCATGAGCACATGAAACTATGTAAGAATGTAGAAAGAATTTTGTTTCTCTGTTCTTCCCAGCAGAACTGGGATCCTGCTAAATTCCAACTTTCAGTACTTCAACTGTCAGATAATAAATTTTTATTTAATTTTAAGGTCACTGACCCCTTAGAAAGAACACAGAAATTGTTGTGTATGCTACTTTCTCTGAAATGGTTTCAGTATATGTTACTCATTCATAATTATTGGAAAGCTAGAGGAAAGGCAATAAGAGAAGGCTTGATTCTTGTGGGGGTGGGGTTTTTGTTTGTTTTTTTAACTTCAGTATTCTTCCTTCCTCACAGCTGTCCATGACAATTATGTATAACTATGTGACTGGGTGGAAAAAGTGTAGCTAAAGGTATGTAAAAAGCTAATTGTGGTGTATATCTTATTCAACTAACTGGGTACAAGACAAAGCTCTACTTGAAAGTTTGGAAATTGGGTATTATCTCTGCTGTTCAGTGGTGAACAATCACACGTTCTTCATATTGCAAGATAAGCACAGAAAAAACCTGAGACTCTTTATCAGTCAAAAATACTCTAAGAACAACACATGCGCATTTAGATAGAAAAAGAGAGTGATTACATTTTGACTAAAGTTACGAAAAAGGACTGCTCTCAAACCCCTTAGAAGAAAAAAAAAAAGAGTCAGATAAATATATTCTACCAGCAAAAACAGTTCAATCATATATGCTGCCTAATTCTGTTTTGTGGTTGCATTGACCAGTTTCCAAGTTATTTATTGATAAATAACTCTGGAGGTAGAATACTGCTTCCGTATGTGGAGCTTGTTAGTCATGCTTTGATTTGTCACTGATGGCTCAGAGAAAGAAAAAGAAGGGAAACATGGTTGACTGAACAGGTAGCTGTTCACAGCAGTAATTCTACATCTGCACATATGCAAACTTCTTTGCACAAATACATTACTCAAAAGTTTATATACATGGGCAGTTATACTAAATCTATTCTCCAGGAGAGAAGAATGATTTTCAGCACAACACAGAACAAACTCAATAATCTATTTACCTTCGAAACAACAACATAGGAAAAAAAGAAACCCAGACTCCCCACCCCTCTAAGTATTCTAATTGCAATATATAGAGTTATATAAGAATACTGTGCACAGTTAAATAAATGTAAGACTAAGCAAATATTCCCAGCTGGGGGAAAAGCTATCTGAAGACTTCACTTTTTTTTAACTGGTCAATGTGTGGTCAGTAGAAGAAGCAGGCACAGCTCCGAAAAAAGCAACGAGATAACAAGAAGAGGTAACACCTGAAATAGCATCCATTTTCTATGAAGCATACTCACCAACACATATGCAACTCCGTTAGGCTGGTATTAGAAAGGTGATTCCTCATAGGGTGAGGGGTCAAAAAAACACATATCGCTTCCACCTCCCTATTTGAAGATTTGAGAGAGTTAGGAATGCATTAAAAGGTCTTTGCATCACTCATGAAAGAGACACAAAAACTGGTGGTGGGTGGGGAGACCAGTGATCCAAAACATGGATACTAAAGCAAGCAGAGGAAAAGGAAACACTCTGCTGCTGATTCAGCAGCTTTATGTCTAATTTAAGCTCTACAAGTACTTCAAATACTCATTGACTTCTGCACGATTAAAACTTTTGAAATCCAAGCTAACTAGTTAATAGCTTTTCAAACTGGAGCTTAAAACCTTGACACTGGAAGGGTACATTATGTATGTGTATACATCTACTTATATGCTTTCCTTCCCTGGGAAAGTGGTAATTTAAGAATGAATCTACATGTCTTAATTTCTTAAGCTTACTCTGAATATAACTTATTTAAAAAAAGATTTATTCAGCCCACTCGCCCAAGTGTCCTAGACTAGGCATCTCATTCTCACACTGCATATTATAGCATATACTGCATATAAGCACTGTGTGATATATCATGTCATATATCAAAATTAGACAGGAATGAATCATAGCAGATTGAAATTTTGGATGGCTCGCTTTTCATGTCTGTGGTTTGTAAAATAGGGCTGAGTAGCTCAAAAGACTGCTGTTTTCTCTGGCTTGTTTTGTGCTTTAAGATAGCAAAGAGTCAGCAAACACTGGGAACATCCTCAATAGATTTGCATGTGCGCTCTCTTTCTGCTCTTAGCCAGTAGTCCAGATGTTCTGCCAGTACTACTTTTCCCTCCAGACATTGCTTCCCTTCCTTTCTACCAAGCGAGACATTATTCTTCCTTCTTCACATATCTAACACTAAGTTGCAACTCTAGTACCAGCCTCCTCACCCCTAATAGATTACAAACATAAAGTTGGACATTTCTGGCTGAACTCATTTAGCTGTTTGTCTGCTTGCCTCCTGCTATTGCATACATGTCTGAGATCTTCCTAAACTCTGTCCACAGGCTCACTATACTGCATGCCTGGTCATCTAAGAAGCCAAGTGCTTAAATATAGCCTTAATCCACAGGTATAATATGCCCCACTTTAAACCACAAATGCGGTCCCAAAACAGAAAAATGTGAAATAATAAAAACCTACCAACTATTGTTGAACTATTTTTGAGTGAGAGTTCTGTCCTGACTTTCTTTTCTACAGGCCAGCTCAATCATCCCCTAATGCAAGCACAACAGTCTTAAAAGCAGTGTCACCCAGTGATTCATCATCCTGCAAGTCAGAACTAGAATAATCATTTCCTAAGCAGGGAAGTACCACCATGTGATATAAGAAAAGCTGACATTTTAAAAATATACAGGGAAGGATGCTTTTTTAAAGATTTACCAGTCAATACCCCCAGAGAAGTTGCTTAAATAAAACTGTAGTTTGTAAGTCTATGCTAAATGCTTGCCCTGAGGCGTTATTCCAATTCCATTGATGCTGATGGAAGCAGAATCCACTGAGGCAGAAACAGCAGGCTGAAGCAGCTAAACTTCAGCTAAGCTACAATTCATAGCCTTTTGCAATCTCTTGCTACTGCAGAAGGAATAAGGCAAGACAAGTCTGGGCCTTCCCTATTCCTCTTGCTGTCAAATTCTTCCTTCCTCTGCACCCAAACATTTGTACGTGCTAACATCTGCTGTGTCTTTTATATTCCCTGCCTTGTAGATCCAGAGGTTATAAACCAAGAAGGTTTGACAAACAAAACATATCAAAAGCATGAGAGGATCTGCTTTCATGCTCAGGACAATAGTTCATTCTCATAAAGGATACTAAAATCTCTGTGTGAGTTAGCATTACCTTCTCTATGCTGTGTCCTCTTAATGCCTTCCACAATAAGCTAGTGCTTGATTTATGTCATGAAGCATTACTCTTTATATCCTTTTTTTTTCATCTTATCTAAAGATGTTCTCATTATCCATATAAATGCCTGTTTTTCTTTCTGAACTCTATGTCTCAGTGAAATCTTATGGCAGTGGGTTTGACTGATTAATTATGCATTGTATAAAAAGATACTCCCTTTTATCAGTTTGAATTTATTTCCTTTCAGTTTCATCTACTGTCTCATTATTCTTGTCTCATGACAAAGGGCAAGTCTGTTTATCTTGGTTTAAAATCCCTCCATATCACTTACCCTCGATATGCACCATTACTGTAACCCCATTACCTATTAGAGCAAGGATCTCAATATAACTTGATGTTTGGATATCACTGGCTTTCATTTTTTTTTTGTGTTGTTGTTTGTTTTTTTTTTCAGAGTCCTAAAGGCTTTCTAGTGGATATAGAGGCACTGGTTAACCGAATTATCACTGTGTTTCTGATAAAGACATTCTGCAGATATTTACAGTTAATCCAGTGACTTCATGATCAAGGACTACCAGCTAAAACCCATTGTTTCCACATTGACCTCTAATCAGTGCTCAGCACTCTGCTTATTAACTTGATTTCTGAAAGCTGTGCTCATTCACTATTAAAGTTTACGTTGCTGATCAGCTCTAATTAGCCCCACTCCAAACTGTTGTTTTTTTTACTCTCTTCTTATCTAGAAACTTTCATGTGGTTCATTTGCTTCACTCTTCTTTTGCCCTTTGCTTAAGTGCTCTGCAAGCACAGAGCAACCATAAGAAGTTAGGGTGCTTTAAAGCCTACCTCCCTTCCATCTCACTTGGCACAGCCATACAGCATGGGATAATGCACACTTAGCTGTGCAGTCATCCCTTCTTCATCCTTAGAGTTCATGTATCTCCATTCTGCTATGTTTTCATTTTTTCTGGTGAGAAGATGAGCAGATTAATTATGTGAAAGCATAAACCTGATGTGCACTCATAAAAGGCCTCTCTTAACAACAGAAACTTGAAACTAGTATACAAACCTCCAGGTAGCGATAGCTAAACTTAAACTGTCAGTAGAACCAACAGTGTCTGACCTATTTCACTAATTTTGGTTAGGCTGTAGTTTAAGCAGAGCTCAATTAAGTAGTGCACAGGAGGATCTGGTTTAAAACTCATTCTGCATTACTCATCTATTAATCTCAGCTGTTTCCCAATAAAGCAACATTTTTGGGTGTCTTATTTCAGCAGCAGTGTTTTGCAATGGTCAGAAGGGTTGTATGGAGAGAATCCCCCTCAAAGACAAAAGGATTTCCTGGATTTTGTCACTGCAAAAGGAATGTAGAAAACAGCCTCTCTTTGTCACCTGGCTATGTAATGGACAGTCCAGCTCTGGGAAAGATTCCAATTCAGGAAAGCAATAAGTAAAGTTTAAATGCTTTGGCCACTTGTATTTGAATATAAATTGTGTTTAATAAAGTCAGCAAAAAAAATTAAATCTTAAAAATCTTATTGAAGTTTCAGTATTAACAGGTGCTCTATGAATATTCTCATACAATTTTAGCTCCACCTTATTTTTTGCCATAATGCAAAGACAGTTTATGATATTTTGCTCTCCCTGCACTGTGTGTCAAGAGAAATGGTCCATTTTTGTGCTTCTCAGGTGAAAACTGACAGCAAGGAAGCTCTGCTGCAGGGCATAGAACATTGCTAGTGTTCCTGAGCCTTTGGTGGGGGTAGTCAATTGACCTCCCCTTAGGATGCACTGCTAGCTTTTGACATGCTGAGTCGATATGAATGCTATCCCATAGGGTCTTTAACTCTCCAGAGCACCTGTGTGGTTAGCAGCGGTAGTTTAGGAGGCAGGATGTTTGTAAAAAACATACGGAAGCAGATTTGATGGAAACAAAACATTGTCTTCACTATAAGAGTAGTGAGACACTGGTAGAGGTTGCCCAAAGAAGCTGTGGATGCCTCCTTCCTGAAAGTGTTCAAGGCCAGGTTGGACGGGGCTTTGAGCAACCTGGTCTGGTGGGAGGTGTCCCTGCCCATGGCAGGTGGGTTGGAACTAGGTGATCTATAAGGTTCCTTCCAACCCAAACTATTCTCTGATTCTATGATAAACAATATCCTTGTGATACAGAACACCGAAGGAGAAAACTGATAGCATCTTACTATTGTAGGACAGGTCATTTGCTCTTTGCTTTAGTTTTGTGCCTTATCACCAGAGCTGTTTATTTGACCACCTGACTGTGGTGGAGGAGAAGGAAGCACAGAAAAGAGCATGACAAAACATAAATCGTCGCTCCACTGAAACCGTCTTGCCATAGTTTAATTAGAGGATTTCAGGAAGCCCCAGATTAGTAAATGAAAATCTTTGTGATTTGCTTTGGTAATTACTGGAATGAAATTTCAGGAGCTGAGATAATTCCCAAGGGAAAGTGCATCTGTGCACTTCAAATTAGCTGCTTATATGCTTGCTTAGATTCTTTACATGCCTTCCAAACCATGCTGGCATACTCAAAAGTTATGCTTAGGTTGACAGATTTAGAAGGAGGAAATCTTTGGTAGATTATCTCGGCAGAAATTTCCCCATGGTGTTTCATGTAGAATGTTTCTCCTCCTCCTAGAAAAGATATCCCAAAGGAATTCAACTCTATCTCCAGGGATATCTGCCTAAATCCCAGGAAATCAATATTAGGAGATCAAAAGCATCTTATTCAAGACCCTCAGTAACTCCTGAAGCAATGCACACCTGGCAACTCTGGCTGTGGTCTTAGGCTGGTGTAATTTCACCCTCATGTATGAGTAGCAGGTTGCCACAGTTTAAGGTTTAGTGTCTTGTGACCTCATAGGACTAACAAATGGTGTAAATAGTATTGGAAAAGGGGAAGACTTTGCCTTCTAAAGGCACAGAGCTTGTGTTTCCAGTCCCAACCACTTTCAGGTATCAGATTATGAAGTTAATGGCTTTTCTTTTCTACTCTTTTATCTGGAAAGTTTTACAGCATTGCTTGTGCTTCTGAGATAGGGCACTTGAGTTTACAATTAGGCATATTCAAAAGCTTGGTGCTTCTTGTTTGTTTTAACTCTTAAAATCCTCCCTTATTCTTTTACTTATTTCTAAAGATACTATGAAGTACTAATTATCTAGTATTTATTCCAGTTGTATGACAGTGTGAAGCTCTGAAAAAAATGAGACATATTTTGCCTGGCTGAAAAGTTACATATACCTTAAACAAATTTCTTCATAACACTTTTTAGAGTTGCTATAGTGTTTCCATGTGAAGGTACCAGCTGTTAACCAACACTGACAAAAACATGCATCTGACTATGAGGGTTATCCAGTTGCCCAGATACACAGGTATCCAGTGCTGTTTGAGATATCTCAGATAAAGCCTCTGACTTTCAGCGGCCCTTACAGAAGGGCATGAGTGCCCTGCACTCCAGTGCTGTATCTACCAAGCCTCTGTAGCTGTCTTGATTTTGCTTATATAATTTCAACAGTGCTTAATGCTTACCTTGAGGTAACTGAATTCCTTACTGAGCATCACTGGAATCTGGGTTGTGAACTCCTGCTAAGGCCTTTTTAAGATAGTATGCCTTCATAAATCTCCACCAAAATCTGTATACCTCGCTGTCCCTTGTTTTTATATAGACACAATTAAATATTGGTGTGTTCCATATCCCACAGGAAGTGT